>NW_026110851.1:17500-74084 GCF_024679095.1 Eriocheir sinensis
GAATTTGTACAGTGTAAGGGCAATATGGGAGCAGGGAATAAAAGGATAAAATTGTTAAACTAAAATATAATTGTTTTTAACACAAGAAGTTGTGAGGAAGATGGGGCAATTTGTTCAGTGCAAGGGCTATATAGAGGCTGTGAAGAAACAGACAAAAATTGTTAACTTTAAAACAGGGTTGGCGGTTTAAACCAAACGTTTTAAACCAAATGGTTTAAACCATGGTTTAAACCAATAAAAAAAAACAGTGGTTTAAACCAACTAATAAAACCATTTTTTTCTTCTTTTGTGTGTATCTTTGTTAGTTTCATCAGTATTGTGGTTTTAACTATATGTAAGATTTTAATTATGTACAGCAGGGTTGGCGGTTTAAACCAGGGGTGTCAAACTCAAAACCCTTCGAGGGCCAATTCATACTCTGAAGTGCCGTCATGGGGGACAACAAGGGTAGAAAATACATTGACAAGATTGAAGTTACCGTGATACCGCGGGCCATTTATGACTATCCCGCGGGCCATGAGTTTGACACCCCTGGTTTAAACCAAAAACCCATCAATAAAACCAGTGTTTTTTTTTAATCTTTTTTTAGTTTCATCAGGTACTGTGGCTTTAATTATATGTGGTTTTAATTTTTTTTTATTATGCACAGTCATTTTACTAACACCAGGGGCCGGATTCATCAAACCATTTACCAGACCTCTGTTTGGTAGGTTTCGCGGTATCTCCGCCCACCCGGTAAATCGGTATTCATCAACCACTTACCCACCTCTGGTAAGGCCAAAAGTTACCACGGCTCCGAGCACCCGTAACTGAGTTACCGGAGGCGTGGTAAGTGGGTAAATACTGCCGCCTCAGGTTTATTTTCCCGTGTGACTGCTTGTATCGGCGGTTCCTGAACATGACAATGCAATTGCAATAATCTCGGTAGTTGCAGGAGTATGAAAACGTATAATAGTGACGGAAATAAGTGGAGAGAGACGTGGAAAAGACGAAGTGAGTGACACGTAGCCGCATCGGCGATGAGTTATCCTCAGTTTTCACTCTCTACTTATCGTGTTCCATGGTTTTATACGCAAATATTCGACTGACATGCTTAGTAGTGAATGGAAGTGACAAACATGAGTGAGTACAGCCGTGTAAATACCGCTGAGTAAATCAAAATGAACTGCACATTAGCGGGTCAGCTGGCAGCTCTGCACGAATCAAAAGTGGTGTTTTTTTTTACTTAAATTTCCATGATTTTGATCTGCAACGTTAAAGACTCAAAGCAAATAGTTAGCATATGAAAAGAAATGCAGTTCATAAGACTTGTGGGAAGAGTGCACTTGGAACTCTGTTGATGAAGAGTAATCAGTCAAATCATGGGACTATTCTTATTACCTGTTGTTGTTTAGCAGTATGTCTCACAGTCATATTCATTGATTATTGTAATTGTGTTTTGAAATATTTAGATGTCTAGCTGGACATAATTAGTGTCAGAGGAGATACCATGATCATGAAGGCAGTTTTTCCAGCTATAATTAATGAAGTACATGAGACTTACCGTAGGTCAGTTGAGATGTGCTTCGAATTTTACGAAGCGAATCACGTCTGCCGAAGGTGAGCTTTCACATGAGATACACTGCTGCTGCTGCGCCCGCCAGACTTTAAAGAGTACGACACCCACATGAGACACGTAACAAATAAGTAACTACTAGAAGGTACCACTCAGACACGAAGAGTTCAGAGTTCAGAGGACACTGCAGTGTAGGGAGGAGTGGAGGGCATGAAGCTCATCTTCGGCAGACGTGATTCGCTTCGTAAAATTCGAAGCACATCTCAACTGACCTACGGTAAGTCTCATGTACTTCATTAATTTTACATCAGGAATCACTTATCTGCCGAAGTGAGCATTCCACATGAGATTTTGAAGCTATGTGGGTTCGTACTTAGTTAACAGGAAATTGGAGTAACCTTGAGGAGAAACGAAGTAGACTAGAAAGAGAAATGTACCAATGTTAATAAACATAGAAAAGCATTGTACAGTCTGTACAGACATGTTAACCTACATGAGAACAGCATCCTGAAATATGTCTGGGTTCGAGACAATTTCTTTGTCATAATATTTAGCAAAGGTGGCTTCACGTGACCAGCCAGCCTTTGCCATGATATGCATAATGGGGACATTCATGGATTTAGCTTTTGATGCCGCAGCAGACCGAACACTACCAGCTGAGTACTTGACTGTGTCTATGCCAGATAAGTGAAGCACAGACCTGATCCAACGTGCTAAGGTGTCTTTCGACACTCCCTTGTGGGGCTTGATAAAACTGATAAGCAGACTTTCATCATCATTCTCAAAGCTGCGGAGTTTTTCAGTCTGCGCGACATAAAACTTAAGTGTATCACAGACACAAAGCCGACTATCCCTAGAATATGCATGGAAAGTAATAGTTTTCACATTGAAATCAGGCCTACATTGTTTGATATGTCCTCTTAACATGACTGAAATAGAATCCTTCTTAATTAGTATGCCGCTCAGCAACAATAGGTGCAAGGTCTGCATCCGAGCAGCTTGGGTAAGCGCCATTAACATTACAAGCTTAAGGGTTAAGTCTTTAAGTGAGAGAGTGGGCAGTGGATCCATGTTCCGCAAGTGCTGGAGCACTGGCTGATATCCCAGGTCTCCGCAAATCTGGGTGCAGATGGTCGTAAGTTAAAAACTCCCTTCAGTAATCTGTTAACAAGTGGATGGTTACCAGCTCGACAACCATCCACTACTATTCCCAGAGATGAAAGAGCTCCTCTGGCTGTATTAACAGCATTATAACCTACACCTCTATGGTAAGTATCAGACAAGAAATTGACAATATCCGCTACAGCGGGATTAAGGAATTGATGCATTTCCTACCGCAAAACTGTAGCCACCTATGAATGTGTGGTCGATACTGCTTCGCGGTTGCGGGCCGCCACGAAGCCATGATGATGTCCGTGCCCGCCGAAGATACACCGCGTTCTCGCAGCTGTTCCCGGACAAGAGGCAGGCCATCAGCCTGGTGTGTGACATGATTGGGTGTTCCTCCAGTGTTGATGGGTGACGCAGTAGGTACCTCCGTCGCGGTAACAGAAGTGGCTCCCTGATGAGCAGCCTGAGAAGCACACTCATCCATGGTTGGGATGGCCACAGTGGCACAATCAACCATCCCCGCGCCACCTCTGCCCGAAGTTTCTGAAGGCATCTTGCGATTAAGGCAAACGGGGGAAAAGCATAAATTAACTCAAACTGTGACCAATTAATGGAAAATGCATCAAGAAATTCAGCCTCTGGGTCAGGCTGCCATGAACAAAAGCGAGGGACCTGTTTGTTGAGCCTAGAGGCAAAAAGGTCGATGCTGGGCACCCCAAAGTGTGTACATAGTTCTTGAAATATGTCCTCATTTAATTTCCAATCATGCCTATCCTGGAACTTCCTGGACGCAGCGTCAGCCAGGAGATTAACTGCGCCCGGTACATGAGAACACGTAATCCAAGCCTCATTCTCCTCACACCAATCCCAAATTTCTAAACTAATGTCATTACACACAGCAGATCTTGTGCCCCCCATTTCATTGACATAGTGAACAGCAGTCATGTTATCACAAAATACCCGAATGTGTTTGCCCCTGAGGAGGTCCGTAAATGACTGTAATGTCAAAAGTATGGCTCTAAGTTCCTTGGCATTAATATGTAAATCTGATTCTAAAGAGGACCATCTTCCATTAGTCTGCCTCCCATTCAGAGAGCCTCCCCAACCTAAGTTTGAGGCATCAGTATATAGATCTAATTCCGTGCCACTCCGAAAGATGTGTCTAGTTTGTAGGGTGATGTTGTTCAACCACCACGAGAGATCTGATCTCATATCATCAGTGACTGCCATCCATTTATTAAAGTTACCTTTCACCTTCTGCAGCGCAGAGATCTTTGCTGATTCCAATTTTCTATAATGTAGTTTACCCATCTCAACAGCAGGGAGGGCAGCAACTAGCAAACCTATTACTCTGGCCACATCCCTGATACGAGCCTTATCACAACTATAAAGTTCCTCACAGCTGCGAATAAGTTTACATTTCCTACGCTCAGGTAACGTGACCGTCATTGAAACAGAGTCAATGACATTACCCAGATATTCCAAACGTGTGGTGGGTATTAAAAGAGATTTATCTTCATTAATACAGAAACCAAGATTTTTAAGCATTTGTACTGTGGCATTTACACTCTCAAAACATCCACTTAAGGTGCTGTGGGCAATAAGTGTGTCATCGATAAAACTGGTGATGACATGACCCATCTCTCTCAACTTTGCATAAACCGGTTTCATTAATTTGGTGAACAAGCGTGGTCCTTCAGCAATCCCGTTAGGAAGACATGTAAATTGATAAATTCTCCCCTGCCACTTGAAGCACAAAAAACGCTGTTGTTCCTCAGCTATTTTGATAGCGTAATAAGCATGTCGTAGATCAACTGATGCCATGTAATCACCTTTGTTAAGCAACCTAATGGCCTGTGCAAAATTTTCCATTTTAAAGTGCTGATAGGGAATGTGGGTATTAAGCTTCTCAAGGTTGAGAATCATCCTAACACCGCCATCTTTTTCTTACGCAAGAAAACAGGAGAAAGAATTTGGCCTTCAAACCTACTAGTTTCCTGATGACCTGCATTTCCAACAGTTGAGAAATTTCCTGGCAAACAATACCCTTGTCTTCCTCACTAAAATATACTCAATATCTTCATGAAATAAATGGCTAATATCATCAACAGGAATGTTAAGATGGCAATGTTGAACAATGTCCAACACATGAGAATCATTGGTTAATTTTCTCCATTCCTTCACAAGTATTGAAGCCTGCCAGCTTCAAAGGGCTGACTTACCACATTTACCGCCGGGGCATGGGGCGACCCCGGCCGCGGTAGTTTTTTGGATCCGAGCCCAGGCGAAGGGAAGACTGCCGGTGTTCACCCTTGTGGCCATACATATGCTGCCCGTAAGGCTGGAACCTGGAGGCAAACCCCTTGTAAGCAGGGATACCTTGTGAGCCTCTGGACTTCCATCCAGCAAATCTTGATGTAGAGGGCAGCTGTTTCTTGTTGGTGAAATTTGTCTTCAATTTTTCCGCCTCCTCAATGTGTTTTGCTGCTTGAGAGACGTCATCGCCAAACAGGAATCGAGTCATGGGGACCTTGTCGGAACACAGGTGTGCATATTTCTGATTGATTTCTCTCTTGATGATAAATCGGCGCGTCAGGTTATTTTTATGGTGAGCATTCCCCAGCAGGCCGAGGGCACCATTAAGCAGAGCAACTTCCTGGGCAACTTGTGGATGTCCAGTCTGAGCAAACCTGTCCAACACAGTGAGAGACTTAGTCAAGATAGTGGCTGCCATGACAATGTCCTTACCAACGCCCTTCATACGGTGGTCTGTTTTCTTGGCGTCAGGTTTAAGTGCATCCAAGATCTGAGCGTTACATTCCACTGGAGACAACGCTACACAATTACTGGGTCTCTTGATAGCGTCATCCTCTAGAATTTCCTTGTACTCTTCCTCTCAGCCCGTGGTCAAAAACATGATTCACCATGCCAGCCACCCGCCCATCAATGTCGGCCCCAAGTGCATCCACGGGACCATAGACCTCGGCACACCGCTGAAGGACACTTACTGATTGTAGATCATGCACTGAATCCTTGTCATCGTCATCACCAGAGACGTAAGGTACATCGGCAGCAAACCCAGAGAATGTGGCGGGCGAGATAGGGGCGGGAGGCACCGCCCGGCTGTTGTTTACACTGGGAGGTGCGTCGGTGTTTACACTGTTATGTGCGCCGTTAGCGCCACCACCAACACCACACTGTTTATCTGCTTTCAACTCGTTAACTTCACTCCGTAATTCAGCAATAGCGTCCAGAACCATATTCCAGGGTGGGACAGGGGAAGCATCACGATGGCCGGCAGCCCGTGAAGTAGATGGGAAGCAAGCAGAGTGAGCATCAATGGCCGCCTTCCCGACACACCAACACTGCGCTTGCCAACATATTCGTGCTGTCGAACACTTCGAGAACTATCCCGATGCGAGGTGCGGGGGCCCTTGCTGGAATGCATGCGGGAGGAGTGCGTCTTCGAGTGTGAACTAGCATGTCCTGAGCCGTCCTCCACGTCCGACAAGCGAGAGTCGTGCTCAGAAGACGACATCATGGCCGCCTCAGAGTACGGAGGCAAGATATCATCAACAGGGCCGTAAGCCCCAAAACCCCACTAATGGGTATGCACCTGCTCCTAAACGGATGACGGGTGGTGTTGCAGTCAGCTCTAAACGGATAACAGACTGTGGCACGCCTTTCCGCTCCAAATTTGGATGACGGGATGAAGGCCGCCAGGCTTGAGAGGGACGTCTGGTAAGCGCGAGCAACAAGCCAACTGGCGGGCAGCAGCAGCAGTGTATCTCATGTGGAATGCTCACTTCGGCAGATAAGTGATTCCTGATGTAAAATTATAATCAGCCCCTCAAGCCTCACATTATTCTCGGCCACCCTTGGACTTTGGTTGTTCAGATGTTAGTCGACATAGCTCTACATACTGAGTTCTTCCTTGCGTGTAAACAAATATTAACAAATGTGTGGAAATCATTCACTTCATTTACACATCCAATATTTCCAATAGATTAATAAAATAATGGTCAAAGCACATGAGTGATGTATTATTTATTGAAAAAATTTTTTTTTGGGGGGGGGAGTGTTCTGTGTCCCTCTAACAAATGTTATTGATATGCTGGTAAAATGATATTTAACAAAGTAATAATGGAGGGAGAATTTGGAATGCAGGGGCCAAGGGGTAAGTAATGCTGGTGATAATTATATTTTCAGCTGTTAGTTTTATCGGATAATATTAGGTTAGTTTGGGTTTTCAGGACTCCTAACCCAAGCAAAATATAATGCACTGTGGTGTTTATCACCTGTGGACTATGTTGATTTTGCCAAGTTGGAAACAATTTTGTAAAACATTTTACCAGAATGTCAGTAGGAATTAGGGAGCAAGAGACCTGTTGCTTGACAAGCTGCCGTGACATTTCATCCGAAGAAATGGAGACACTGTTTTAGATCTGGATGGAACGTTTGATAATAAATAGTTATTTACTTAGGTTCTATATAATTATATTAGCTGATCACTGGACTTTTTTAAGTAACTGGAACAAAAGAATCCAATTCTAGCATATGAGATTATTACCCTATATAAATTATTTTATTGAAGGTGAAATGGCGCTGCTCTGGGCACTGGAACATGACAGGCTACGACGGGAAAGAGTTTTCAGAGACCGTCTCAATCCTTTAGAGGTCAGCGATGATCTCCTCCTACACTATTATCGGCTGCCCTGCCATGAAATCCTTCAGCTGTGTGAGGAGATTGGACCACATATCCACAGGCCCACAAGTAGGACAAGAGCAATTCCAATCCACACACAGATCTTGGTTGCCCTGCGTTTTTATGCCAGTGGGACATTTCAGAATGTGGTGGGTGATGTAGCTGGTATCAGTCAGTCATCAATATCAAGAATATTGAATGATGTTACTGAGGCTTTGTTGAACAAAGCAAAACGAGAAATAAATATGCCCCAAAATCTGCAGGAGCTCATGCTTATCAAGCAAGATTTTTATGGCCTCAGTGGATTCCTTTCTGTCATAGGGGCAATAGACTGCACTCATATACCCATCAAAGCACCTGCAAATGCAGTTGTTTATCTGAACAGAAAGAGGAAGTACAGCCTTAATGTACAAGTTGTGGCAGACTCAAAGATGAGGATCATCAGCTTCTGTGCAAGCTTTCCCGGGAGTGTTCATGACTCCTACATATGGCGTCAAAGTGTTCTGCGCCAGCAGTTTGTGGAGGGCCAGTACGGAGACTCACTACTTCTTGGTAACCTTTGCTGTATTTTGTAAAATTTAGCAGCTGTAAGAAAAACAGCATAAGTTAATGTGCCTCCATGGTGCTGTGGTTTGTATACATTTTCACAACTGTGTGCCTGAGTTCAAATCCTTCTTTTCTGGATGATTGGTAAATTATTACCTGGGGAAGGTGAACCGATAACCTGGATGCTGCACTGGGCCTGTGTCCCAAGTTAATGGATTGTTACCCACCACAGGCTGAAGGGCCAATGGTATGGAGATGAGTATCGTGACCATTCAAAGCTAATAGCATATGCTCCCAACTTAACCTGTATGTTAATGTTTGGCTTTGTTATCTTCTTGACTTGTCAGATGCATTATCCTGGTTATCCTTTCGAGGGATTAATATGGATGAGTATTTACAAAAAGGTTATGGAAATGCTGTCAATTCACAGTCACAGCATGTATTCTGACCCTTTTAGAACAATTTTGCTATTTACCAACTGCTTTCCAACTTCCACACTCATGCTTGTCCAGAATCTAATAACTTTCCTCAGTGTTAAGCCCTTTTAAACTTTGTTTTTTGTAATGCTTACAAAATTCATTTATATACATAAGTGCCTCTGAAGTGTATTTACTAGCAAATATAATTTTTATGCGGTAAATAGGACAACCTGTTTCATTAGGGAAAAATAAAGAACAAACAACAAGGAATGGACTGGGTGTCATAAGAATAAAAGACAGGGTAGTATATGTTCTATTTTATAAAATGGCCACTCATATTTTTTAGAGCAATGGAAATGTAGTTAAGGAATGGAAAGAGACAAAGAGTAAGGAACATTATGAAATGTATACTGCATAATAGGGCAGACAAGGCCCCTGTATATAGATATCATTTGGGAGGATAAAAGAACTGGCAGAGATGATACAGAAAGCCCAACCTCAAGGAAGCTGATTAAGTAAGAGAGGAGATGTGAAGTTTCCAGTTGAGATTTTGAGTTAAGGATAGACCGAGGATGTTTATTGTAGGTGACAGCTGAGTGTTATTGAGAAATGGGGGATAAGTGTTTGGAAGATTGTGTCAAGTTGACAGGTTAAAAAATTGAGTTTTAGAGGCGTTGAAGGACTTGGCTTAATTGGAAGTAATAGTAAGGTATGAAGTTGAGCATTCTGCAGCCTCCATCCTGGAATCGTGTAGTTTCTGTTGGGAAGGTCTTTTGTAGTCTGAAGGATTGGAATGGTCACCCGTCTTAGGCACAGGCTGCATGTTGGCATACTTCCAGTAGAAAGTAAAACTTAGATGTTAAAAGACAGTGGTGCTGGACGGAGTGGTTGGCCATGTTGGTGGTGCTGGGTGTGGAGGTCTGCTGGATGGTCCTAAGGGAGGGCTGAGGAGGCATCTGTGGAGGATCCTTTAAGGTGCAGTGGCTGTTCATCCTCGCTTTTGGGCTGGACGATAAATGGGTACCTGAGGAAGATTGGGGAAGGTAAACTGATGTAAACTGGATGTCACCCTAGCACAATGCCTTGAAGTAATGGGATCTTTTTCACCGCAGGCTCAATGTGCTGTAATGAACTTTGAGGCCACACGCAGCTACAGCGTGTGGTCCCATTGTAGATAATAGTGTCTTAATACTACCCTCTTGAAAGAGCTTAAGTAGTAGACAGGAAGATATACAAACAGAAAAAGGCTGTTCCAGAATTCACCAGCTTAAGGGATGAAAGCATTAAGGAGCTGGTTAACTTTCCTTAACAAAAACAACCACTGCAAAGATGATGTTAGATGAAAATTAGTTTATATTCTGATCCTTGCAGGTGATTCTGGTTATCCTCTAGAGCCCTTCCTAATGACACCAGTGAGCCAACCAACAACTGATGCTCATCGTGCCTATAACCGCAGCCACTCCAGGACACGTGTTGTGGTGGAACAGACTTTTGGGGTATTAAAATCTCGGTTCCGTTGCTTGCATGGGTCAGGTGGCAGCCTTCAGTATGACCCAGTCAAGTGTGCCAAAATTGCAATTGCATGTATGCTATTGCATAATATTTGTATCAGTAGAAGAATTCAATTAAATGAGCCTTTAGTACAAGAGATTGAAAACATGGAAAATGATGCCTACAGAGGAAATGAAGTCACAGGGCAGGCTCGACGAAGGGGTCTGATTGACAATGTCTTTTCATAGACAGTGTTGTTGGTTGGAATGTGTATGTATGCTATTGCATAATATTTGTGTCAGTAGAAGAATTCAATTACATGAACCTTTACTAGAGATTGAAAACATGGAAAATGATGCCTACAGGGGAAATGAAGACACAGGGCAGGCTCGACGAAGGGGTTTGATTGATATCTCTTTTCATAGACAGTGTTGTTGGTTGGTTCCTGTGTCTTCATTTCCCCTGTAGGCATCATTTTCCATGTTTTCAATCTCTTTTACTAAAGGCTCATTTAATTGAATTCTTCTACTGACACAAATGTTATGCAATAGCATACATGCATACTTTGTCTTTGCATAACTTGTTTGGTGATGGTATGTAAGGTACTAATATGCAGGTATCATGTATACTGAGGTGTATGTAATATATGGTGCAACTGCTGCTCTGTTTAGTGTCACAATGCTTGGACAAGGTCAGGTTGTTTAGGGTGGAGACAGCGTGATGTATGTTGCTGATGACAACACCACCGCCCTGACAGCCACCAGTGACAGCGTGATGTATGTTGCTGATGACAACACCACAGACCTGCCAGCCACCAGTGACAGCGTGATGTATGTTGCTGATGACAACACCACCGCCCTGACAGCCACCAGTGACAGCGTGATGTATGTTGCTGATGACAACACCACCGCCCTGACAGCCACTAGTGAGAGAGAACAAACTGGGAGACTGAGGTGGCAGGGTTTCTGTTTTGGGTGCTCAGGATTTGTGGTGACTCTCACTCATGTCACTGAAACTGTATATACATGTAAGTTTGTATATTATAATTCTAACCTACATGTACCTAAAAGACAGTTAAAATATATTATGCAAACTTGCATGTATATACATCTCAGTGAAGTGTGAGTCGCCACAAAGCCCAAGCACTTAAAACAGAAGCCCTGCCATCTCAAGACACCTGGTTTGTTCTTCTCTCGCTGGCGGCTCTCAGGGCGGTGGTGTCGTCATCAGCAACATTTCTCATGCTGTCTCCACCCTGAACAACCTCCTGGCTTGTTTTGCTCTGAGGGTGGTGTTGCTGTCAGCAATGTTCCTCATGCTGTCTCCTCACCCAAAACAACCTGACCTCAACTAAACATTCTGACACTATATAGACCACACACACACACACACACACACATATATATATATATATATATATATATATATATATATATATATATATATATATATATATATATATATATATATATATATATATATATATATATATATATATATATATATATATATATATATATATATATATATATATATATACATACATACATACATACATACATACATACATACATACATACATACATACATACATACATACATACATACATACATACATATAGATAGATAGATAGATAGATAGATAGATAGATAGATAGATAATAGATAGATAGATAGATAGATTATAGATGATACCTGTACATTAGGGCAACACCTAGACTTAATTTACACCTCGCCTGAGTCTTCTGTCTCTTGTACCCACGCTTGGCAACTTTGGCGTTTCTATGTAGTTTTTTGTAATGTTTTTCATTTTAACATTTTTTCTAAGTCACTTTAAATTATACAAACTACAAATTCATACCACTGCGATTTTCGGATGATTGGACTTTTACTGTATTGGTGTCGTTTTGCATACGTATGTGTGCAAAATAATTGCTGCATTAACAAAAGGAAAGACTTTTTTATTCAAAAGGAATATTAATACTTGAGAAATGGAAGGGCAGACACTTCGACTGATTGATTTAGAATGTTTTTATACCTATAGTCCATTCACTTCAGCTGTGAATCCACAATGGCTGGAAATATTGATAAAAAATTAAAGTATATATTATCATTAAATGTTGTTCTCTGACTTCTACTCACCGTAATTATTAACAACTGAGGACGGAAAATTGTGTTAATAGTTGTGGAATCACTGCTTATTCCAATGTTATCAACAAAATAAACTTATCTATATCAGATGAGCTAAGTAAAGGAATACTAATATTTCTTGATTATAGAATAGTGTTTTGGAGTCAAAATTGTCAGATACCCTCCCTGCCAACAGCCAGTCAGCAGTGTCTTAATACACTAAGGTAAGATCTAGATCCACCTTAACAGAATGGATTATGGTATAATTCATGTTATGCTACAAAGGCAAAATAAAAAAGGTTAACTATGTTTTGTTTCTAACTAAAGAAACCCATTTAATAAAACCTACCTAATTGGACCTGTCACCTTATTTTGACAAGGTAACTGCAATTTTTCCAAGGCTGCAGCTACCTTGTCCATAGTACCACTCGGCCTCCTCACTTCAAGAAGGATATCTTCTTGAATTTCCACCATTTTGGCCCAACTGGTGGATCAACCTCTTGTGTCTTCTGGTGGAAGCGTGAGGTGCCGCCCTACATCAGGGGAGATTGAGTTTCTGGGGCACGGTGGACAGGTGCCAATTCAGGGCTAGCTGGTGAGTAGTAGTAGGGCGGGGATGGTGAGGAGGGGGCTGTGAGGGGCCTTGCGGAGGTGCGGGTGTCAAAGAATCCTCCGAAAGAAAGATTCTACACACTTCTGTGTCTGCAGAAGCTGTACGTAAAAAAATCATTATGATAGGAGTCAGTCAACATGGTATGATATCTTATTTTGTGCTTTGACTATGATTAGCTAGGAGGTTTAGGAAAGCCTAAACAAATATGTTTGCCCAACTTAAGATATATATGTTCAGACCACACAGACTATGCAGAATGGTGGTCTCTCCTTAAACCCAATTGAACCTATGTAAAAGCTTTGCAATTTCTGCCTTAGCAAACATGAAGGTGAAAAGGTCAAGTTGATTTTTAAATCAGCTGTGTTGCACTGAACCACTGAAGGTGGAAGTTTATTTCATAATTAAGTTTCTCTGGAAATCAAGAGTTAGTGGGCAAAGCAATAAAATGACATAACATATACCAAATAAAACAAATGAATGTGTAAAAAAATCAAGATAAACAACAAAAGTTATGGGAAATTGAACCCATGCCTTTAGAGCAACTGATGAGTGGGGTCACTTTTCCTTAATACGGAGTCCACAGTGTGGGGCTGGGGTGTTACGGCAAGTGCCGCAGAAGTGGCCCCTGGCTTAGTGACTTTTAGCCCATCAGTTGCTCAGTTGGGTTGCTGCCCTGCTGACTACTATTATGAAGGCCTGAGTTCAATTCCCAGCACTTAATGACAAACATTTCAAGATTTTTCACTACATTATTGAATTTTTTTATGGTGAAATATATCAAGTTAGTGGCACTTGTCATAAAGACTAATGTCACGTAGGTTACCAAATACAAAGATTACCATGAAGTACATTTCATAACATAATTTACCTGCAGACACAGAAGGTGTTGGACGAGGATCTGATTCTAAACCAGATCCCACACCCGCTACAACTGCAGGGTCCAGCACCTGCGCCATGGCCTCCTCAGCATCGGTGAGGGTGTCTGTTTGGACAGAGCCGCCACCTGTACAATTTTGTAAAAAATTAGTACATGGCAATGCAGTTATGCTTAAACTTATTCTGAATCATTACCTGAATAACTACCCCAACACTGTTATACCTGTCTTTGCCAAAATAGACAGCTATTTCCACCAAAGTGCCGCAAAAGTGGCCCCTGGCATAGTGACGGCACTAACTTATCACTGCTAAAATATTAACTTATTACCTCTTTATGCATTATTCTAATATTTGAAAAACAATAATTAGTGATATAAACAGTTATCTGTGTTTGTTAACATATAAACCCTATAAGTTAGATGTTTTTAATAGAGGGATGAGGGACTGCAAAGACAGCATTTGAAAAACAATAATTAGTGATATAAACAGTTATCTGTGTTTGTTAACATATAAACCCTATAAGTTAGATGTTTTTAATAGAGGGATGAGGGACTGCAAAGACAGCGATGAAAACCATCATGACCCATGATATAATTAATGTCTAGAGAAGATAGTCTTTGCCTTACCACTTCAAAGGAAATAGTTATGTTAGTGACAGAAGAGTCAGACAGTTGATAGGAGAAAGGGGTATTTAATTCATGAGTAATATAAACAAGAAAACTTTCAAGTGAATGTCTGCCATTACTCACATTCAGCGGTTGCATAACCTTTAGCTAGTCTAAGAGGACCCACAGAATGAGTGCTAAGTTTTTTATTCTAATATAATGATTAAAGGATTTTGGGGAACTTTTCATCTTATTGATGAGGGATCTATCACGGGCCAACTGAAAATACAAAAAGTAGTTTCAGTAGCTGTCCTTAAGGTGCTTGAAATGTTCCAAGGCAAGGACGACTTGTTGAGAGCTTCAGTCTAGATAATGTGGCACAACACAGCTGTTGCAGATTTCATAATCAATCACTATCATGCCATAAGAAGCTAATTATGTTGAATTTACCACTATACCATTCATATTTAGCCAATTAGAGCTAACTTCCCTACTGACTGGTCTGGAAATATTACTGGAAGATTAGCAGACAGTGACCAAATTTGGGAAAATTGCCCAATATATCTAGGTACATCTCCTACTCTAGCCCCATCCAAATCCAGTATGTTACCAGATGAAACATGGTCGGGGCAGAGATCCACCAGTGAAGACCCTAAGAAGTGAAGCAGTCCACAAATTGTTCATGAAGTGGAGTATTTTCTTACTAACAGGTGTTCTCTCTGGTACCAAGGAATTAGAGGTAAAGTCATCCATGATGGCTACCTCTATTGAAGGACATAAAGAATATAAAAAACTACATTAAATTTGAGTTATCAGAAAAGCTACAAAGAGGAAAATATACTATTAATATATACAGATTAAATTCAATGAAATGTATAACACAAACATTATTGCAGTTAACTTCAACAAAGTTAATAAGTTTGTTAACACCGAGACACTCCAATATGCCTCCCAATGTTGCCAGGAACATCAGAACGAGCTTTGTTGTATAGCATAATATACAAATGAATCAGGAACATCAGATAATAAAAGTTAATAAGGTAATAAGGAACCAAATTTCAAAAATGTGAAATCTATTACAGGCTGGAGAACTGTTCCTCCATGACTGTTCACTGCTTTTTAGAACACTACAGAAGATATATTCTCACCTGTGCTAGTCGCCTCACGTCTTAATTCTCCCAACTTCTTCTTAGTGTGGCGCTTGAAGTCGGAGAACTTCATGCGAACCTCCTCCACGCTGCGCCCAACTCCACTCACGGCGTTGACCTCCTCCACCACAGCTTCCCAAGCTCGTTGCTTGGCTGCAGCGGTGACGCAAGAGGACAGAGGCCCTGTGATGGTTTCCCATCTTTGCCTCACCCCTGTGATGAGGGCTAAAATTTCCTCGTTTGAGAAATTGGGCCGCCTTCTTTTCACAGCTGACGCCATGTTTTGAAAGTGAGGCGCGCTTCTGGCGTTAGCGTCGCCGAACCTTCATCATTATTATCCATATGCAACAGAATGCTCACCAAATGACGGAAACTATGGAGGTAACATACAGAAACGTGCAGAATATTGTATAAGCGATTATATTTTTATTTCAAAGATAAATATACAAGTAATGTGCTTTCATTCATAAAAAACACATCTTATTGAGGGATTACAACGCTAATTATTTGTTTTAAGGCAGTATTTACCTCTGTACAATACACATGTCTTGATTTTGAAGTCTGTGCATTAGTAAACAAACGACACGTGAAAGCCCAAATACATTATGAAAGGTTGCACGTGATTGGCTATCCAGCCCAACCAATCGTTGCTAGGGTGCAAGTTACCGGAGCGTTACCATGCCGTTGATGAATCCCGTGGTTGAAAGATGCTGCAGCTCTGGTAGCGCTCGGTAAATGCGAGAGATACCAGAGGCGTGGTTGGTAAGATTGATGAATCCGGGCCCAGGATGAAAACGTCAGTTGGTAAACTCAAATCTCTATTCAAATGCTGTAACTTTAAAGTAACTGAAAACGTATATATATATATATATATATATATATATATATATATATATATATATATATATATATATATATATATATATATATATATATATATATATATATATATATATATATATATATATATATATATATATATATATATATATATATATATATATATATATACACACACACACACACACACACAGATGATAATCAACCAGAGAGTCATATAAATCGGATCTTTAGAGACACATATAACTTGGTGAGAAATATTGGAGTAGCATTTAGCTACATGGACAAGGACATGATGAGAAGGCTAATCACTACCATGATTAGACCAAAATTAGAATATGCAGAGGTAGTGTGGTCCCCCCATAAGAAGAAGCATATAAAGAAACTAGAAAGAATACAGAGGATGGCATCAAAAATGGTCCCAGAGTTGGAAGGATTAATATACGAGGAAAGATTAAAGGAAATTAACTTAACAACACTGGAACAAAGAAGAGAAAGGGGAGACCTAATCCAAATTTATAAATTATTAAACAAAATAGATGAAGTAGATAATGAAGAACTGCTACTAACAGAAGGAAACATAAGCAGAAATACAAGAGGACACAGTAAAAAATTGAGAAAGGGGAGATGCTTGAGAGACACAAAGAAGTATAGCTTCCCGCAAGAAATGTAGAGGTTTGGAACAGTCTGAGCGAGGATATAGTATCAGCGAGGAGTGTGCAAAGCTTTAAAGATAAGTTGGATAAATGCAGACACGGAGACGGGACCACACGAGCATAATGCCCAGGCCCTGTAAAACTACAACTAGGTAAATACAACTAGGTAAACTAGGTAAATACACACACACACACACACACACAGTAATTCCCTAAACAGACTCCACATTTACTGGGCCAATGCGACATGTTTTCAGCCCCCAAACAGCCCCTTCCAAGCCCTCTAGTGTGCCCAGACCTTCCAGTAGAGGCCAGGGCAGCTCAACAGATTAGCCCCAGCCCAGGGACGGGCTTTAATAACACTAACAGACGTATTTTGACAACAATGACAGTCACCAAGAACCTGTAGAGTGGACAGGAGGAGGAGAGAGGAGGGAAGGAAGGGAGAAGAGGAGGAGGAGCAGAGAAAGAAAACTTGAAAGAGGAGGAGAAGGAAGAAATAATGATGAAAAGATGGAATAAAAGAAAGAGAATAAGTGGAGAAAAAATGAATAAAAAAGAAATTGTGTTATTTTTTACCTTTGTTCCTAAGTCTTCTTCCTCTTCTTTTTCTTCTTCTTCTTCATCTCATTCCATGGAAGAAGTTAAGTTGAATTAGTATTCATATACTAAAAATAAGAAAACTGTGTGTCCCTGCCTCCCTGATACGTTCCCTGCCCTCTAGCACTATAGTTCTGCTGCCTCATACAGCCTCCCTGTTATATGTTTAAGGCCGAGATTTTTCTCTCATTTCTACTACTCCTGGTCCCACATGTCCTCTGCGTGTATCGAAACACACGAGACATTAATCAAGACAAGGAGAGGGTTTTGTCGGCTGCCTGGGATTGAACCTGTGACCAGCGTGACGGGGGAGCCACTACCTTACCAGTTAGCCAAAGAGGTACCCCGCTGGCTGAGTGGGTTATGGGAGGCTTGCCCGTCAGGCCTAATCGCTGCACTACATATGCATTAAAACAACACTGAAAACAATTACAATTATGAAGAAAAGAATGGAATTGACGGCATTCCCACATCACATCTTAATTCTCCTTTCAATGCCTCCCTCATGTATTCCCTCCTCTCCACACTGTAACAGGCAAGTGACAAGGGCCAGGAGGAGGAGGAATTAGTGATAAGGGAAGGCATGCCTGACACCACAAAACCTCAAAACTGCCAACTCTCTGAATAAGCTGAAAAACTAAAATACTGGAGCCTACATTATTCCCTCACCTCCTCTCCATCTCCTGGTTCCTTCCGTCCAGGAGAGAGCAGCGGAGTTCCTTGAGCAGGCCCTTCCACTTGTAAACCTGGGACTTCTTGGACGTGAGGCATCTTGGACAGCTCTGTGGTGAGGTGCTCAGGCTGGGGAGGAGGAGAAATGTGTAGGGAATGTGTTGGGGGAGGGAGGGAGAGGGAAGGAGGAGGAAGGAGAGAAGAGAAGTTAGCAAGATTTTACTGTATATTAACCAGACATGGGGCGACTACTTATATTATGTAATCGATTACGATTATGATTACTTCATATTTTCACGATTACGATTACAATTACAATAAAATTAGGTGTAATCAAGTACTATTACGATTACATGATGTATTAATCGTGGTTACAATCATGATCACAGGAAGGACTGAAAGGTGAACTTGCAAATTTCACACATGTACCATACTGAATATTTAATTGGTTGAATTACTATAGATATTTAGAGTACACACTTGTTGTATGAGAAACCATTAACTAAACTTTGATAATGTAATCACAAAAGTAATCACGATTACAGTTGTACTTTTATAATGTATTCGATTATGATTATGATTACTTAAAAAAATAAGAGGGTAATCGATTAAGATTACTACTTGAAAAACTGTAATCGATTGTAATTGATTACGATTACCCCATGTCTGATATTAACATGATTCATAACGCAGCATGACTAAGGTAAAGAAGAAGAGGGTATATTAATTAACATGATTCATAACGCAGCATGACTAAGGTAAAGAAGAAAAGGATATATTAATTAACATGATTCATAACGCAGCATGACTAAGGTAAAGAAGAAGAGGATATATTAATTAACATGATTCATAACGCAGCATGACTAAGGTAAAGAAGAAGAGGATATATTAATTAACATGATTCATAATGCAGCATGACTAAGGTAAAGAGGAAGAAGAAGAAGAAGAACAAGAAGAGGAACAAGACCAGGAGCATTATCCAGGGTCTGTGTAAAGCCTTTCTCTAAGCCCGCCCTGCACGCGGAGTTGTTGGTTGTGGCGCCACACGTCTCAGAGCCGGAGGGCTTCCTGGCCCGCCGCTGCCCCTCCATCTCCGGGGCCAGGCTCTGGAGCTTCTTCTCAGCCTACTGGAGGGATCTGAGGGGAGGAAAAAGGAAATCAATCAAAGTTCTTCCTCACTAAAGATGTCACTTAATATGAACTACATACTGGCAGCCTCTTTGCTATTTTTTGCCTTCATTAAATTCCTGGAGGGTCTGAGAGGAGGAAAAAGGAGTATGAGTAACAGCAAAGGCACAGCTCTGCCTCACCATAAGATGTCATTTACAGCAACTAAAAACACTGCGGCCAGCTTCCTAACTATTTCTGGCCTTTGTTGAATGATTCCTGGAGGGTCTGGGAGGAGGGAGGGGAGAAGGGGCAGAGGGAAAGGAGGAAAGAAGGAACAGGAGAGAAGGAGGAAAGAAGGGAAGGAGTGGCAAAATCACAGCTCTTCCTCACCAATAGATGTCATTTATACCAACTAAAAAATGCTGGCAGGTTCCTAACTATTTCTTGCCCCTGACATATTTCTGATGCTGGCAGGTTCCTAACTATTTCTTGCCCCTGACATATTTCTGATGCTGGCAGGTTCCTACTATTTCTTGACCCTGACATATTTCTGATGCTGGCAGGTTCCTACTATTTCTTGCCCCTGACATATTTCTGATGCTGGCAGGTTCCTAACTATTTCTTGCCCTTGACATATTTCTGATGCTGGCAGGTTCCTAACTATTTCTTGCCCCTGACATATTTCTGATGCTGGCAGGTTCCTAACTATTTCTTGCCCGTGACATATTTCTGATGCTGGCAGGTTCCTAACTATTTCTTGCCCGTGACATATTTCTGATGCTGGCAGGTTCCTAACTATTTCTTGCCCCTGACATATTTCTGAAGTGTTCTGAGGGGAGGAAAAAGGTGACAGGAGCACTGGAGAAAGTGAAGCTCTTCCTTACTAAAAGATGTTGATTAATAATAACAAAAAAAATCATTGGCAGCTTCTATGTTATTTCCTGCCTCTGTTAAATTGGTAGGGAGGAGGAAGGTGTGTGTGTGTGTGTGTGTGTGTGTGTGTGTGTGGCTGGAGGGAGGCAGCTATTAGCAAGTTCAGAACAGCAGTGACTATGAAATTAAGGCATAGAAGATAGGAATTAAAGAAGAATGAGTGTGATGGCAGTGACTTAGAGAGGACTGAGTGAAGCAAATGGCAGTCAGGACAAAATGCAGAAATAAGGAAGGACAAGTATTTCAGAGTTTACCAGGGAAAGGGATGGAAAAAAGTGATGATTTTGGTTAACTCAGGCATTAGGAAGTTAAATAGCAGAGGAATGAGCTTGAGCAGAAAGCCTCGGGCACTGCAGAAGGCTGGAAGGAAGCAGCTGTTAGCAAGTTCTGAACAGCAGTGACTATGAAATGATGGCACAGAAGACAGCACAGGAAGGGAAGAATTTGAGTGTGGTGACAGGGACTTAGGAAGATGATTTAGGACAGATTGTAAATGCTTCATGTGGAAGAGTGCAACAGCTGAGTATTGTAAAGGATAGGGAAAAGTTGCGTGAAAGGCTGCGTCAAGTTGGCAGATGATGAAGTTAAGGTCCATATTGTCAAACTCCTCACAGGCTTGCTCCATCTATTTCAAAAGGCTCTCGCAGAGGTTGTCGGGGTCTCCATGGGCGGTTTCCTGAGCCTGGCGGTAGTTTTGCATGGCTTCTGTGCCTTGAAGGAGAAAACACCCAAGACAACCCAGTTACTCTTCCCTGTGGGCTTGGGAAATAGGCACAGTGGGGAGCCTGTTAGGAAGACAGGGACACAGAGATACAGACAAACAGAGATGCAGGCTGATGCTGCTGATAGTTTCACACGGCTGCTGCACCCTGAACGGAAAACACCACCCAGGAAAACACGGTTAACCTTCTCTGTGGCCTTGGGGAATGGTAACAGTGGGAGCCTGATATGCTTAGGACCATAGGCTGACTTACAGCGCCTCATTTTGGGTGTTGATGACATAGAATTTCTCTCTCTCTCTCACACAAACACACACAAACACAAACACACACACACACACACACACACTGGAGTGAAAAACAGTATGCACATGGAGGAGGAGGTGGAGGAAGAAGAGGAGGAAGAGTAAAAAGAAAAGGTAAAAAATTGATAATATTAACTTTAAAAATATATCATTCATGTAAAAGTTAACCTAAATTCAGCCTTTAAAATTGCAACAATCCTGCCACACATCAGTGCACTCATGTTATATCAGGTGTTCTCTTCACAGTTTCCTCATGATCTCAGGCTGTGTGGTGGACCGTCCCTTCCTGAGTGGACACAGCTATGTGGCAGGCTGGGCCAAGGTGCCAGAAGAAGACATTAAGTTTTTGAGAGATGGGATGAGAAGTTTTCAGGTAAGAACTTGAGATAAGGACAGAGCAAGGGTGTTTGCTGTAGAGGAGAGGGCACAGCTGCATGTCACCAAAGAATAATCTTGATAGAGGAATGCTTTGCCTGGGATTCTTACACACTACTGACCCTCACACACCAGCTATTTCTTAAGGCAAAGAGAGAGGTAAAATGCATTCTCAGGAGTGGTTATTAGAGTTCATGGCACAGAAGCCTTGTCAAACTACCACCAGGGTCACAAAACTACCCACGGAAAGGCCCACAACTCCTATAAAAGTCACGTCACGTGTGTGTTTGGGCGCTGGAATCTCGAAATAACGTGGCCCATTGCCCGCTCAGAATAGATGGCATCACTGTAAACACTCGCCTGCCCTGTGCCATGAAGGGCTCGGGTCGACCACCAGGCCCTTAAAGAAAGCCTACCAGCGGTAGGCCAGGATGTAAAAAAAAAAAAATAAATAAAAAAAAAAAAAATAAATAAATAAATAAATAAATAATAATAATAATAATAATAATAATAAAACAATAAATAGATAAATTGATAAATGAGTAAATAAATTCCAGCAGCTGCGGTGGAGTGCCACATGTTGGAGCAGTGGAGACACGTGGCCCGTCCAGTGGCTCCTGTAGTGGCCCTGGCCTGGGAGGACGAGCGGGAAGTGATGAACGGCCGCCTGGCTCCCACACCCTGCAGGGCTCTGCCAACAAGTAATGGCCATATTGATAGTAATAATAAACAAGTATTGGTATGTTATAAGAAAGAGGACTGGCGGGCACTCCTGAACTTGGTAGCTGCATGCCTCAACCCCTACCGTCCATAATTTAAAACACTGGCTCATCCCTATGCTGCCCTAATCCCTTCTGCAAGAGTCAGCCAGCCAGCATCTTCATTCTTTCATCCCTTTGGCTGGTAAACCTGAAAGAAAAACAGCCTTCCTTCATCTGTATTTCCTCTTGCCTATGACTTGGGTATATTATTAATAAACTGTAACGATAATAAATGCACACCACAAACTTACTACAAGCACATTACTAATGTACTGTACCCATACTGAATGCATACCACAAACTTACTACAAGCACATTACTAATGTACTGTACCCATACTGAATGCATACCACAAACTTACTGTCAGCATATCCCTCCCTGCACCTAAAACTCTGAGCATCATAGACTTACGCATTGGTGGCACTGTCTCTGACAGTCCATAGAGGTTGTGGAGGTTGTAGTGAGTCCGATGTAGTGCCTTGCCGACATGCACACCGTGTGGTAGAAGAGAGAGTCTCTGACCACTGGTGGCAGACCAGAGGTTTGAGGGTTCATTCATCTCCTGAGAGTGAGTGAGTGAGTGAGTGGAGAGAGAGGAGTGGAGAGAGAGAGAGAGAGAGAGAGAGAGAGAGAGAGAGAGAGAGAGAGAGAGAGAGAGAGAGAGAGAGAGAGAGAGAGAGAGAGAGAGAGAGAGAGAGAGAGAGAGAGAGAATAAGTTTGGATTACCTTTAGAAAGACAATTTGCTCTATTTTATCTCGCCTCTATGCGTTTTTAAATTCGCCACTTATAAATTTATCACCACCACATCCTGCTCCTCATCCTCCTCCTCTTCACACCTCGTCTTAATTGCAGTAGTCTCACGCCACGCCTCATCACATCCTCCTCCTCCTCCTCCTCCTCCTCCTCTTCACACTTCGTCTTAATTGCAGTACTCTCACGCCACGCCTCATCACATCCTCCTCCTCCTCCTCCTCCTCTTCGTCTTCATCTCCATTCTCCTCTTCCCTTTTAGTCTATCTTTTTCATTATTTCCTTTTTATCATTTTTCTTTTTCATCATCTTTCTAAAGCATATTTCCATTTCAAGGAAGAGGAGAAAGAGGAGAAGGGGAGGAGGAGGAGGAGGAGGAGGAGGAGGAGGAGGAGGAGGAGGAGGAGAGAATATCGATCATTCAATTTTTCCCCTATTACCTCTTTCTTCCATTCCTATCCTTACTTCCTCTCTCTTTCCTCTTCTTTCTCTCTCCATATTCCTTTCCTCTTTCATTTGTTTTCCTCTACTTTATCATTATTTCCCTCCTCCTCCTCAACCCTTCTCTCCCCTTTATTCTCTTATATTATCTCTACCTTCATCCTTTTCTCTCCTCTCTCTCTCATTTCCTTTTCAATTCTCCCTCCCATTCTCTCTAGCTCGTCTCTCCTCCCCTTCCCTCCCTTCTACCCTCCTCTTCCCTTGTGTTTCCTATCTCCCTCTGTTATTCCTCCCTTCTCCCTTCTTTCCTCGTATTACTCTCTTCCCTGTTCCTCCATTCTCTCTCTCCTCCCTTTCTCTCTCTCTCCTTCACGCATCAAATCCTAACCTCCTATATAATTTTTCCCTTTTTCCTCCCTCTTTTCCTCCCTCTCTGTCCCCTGCGCCACAAAATTACTCGCCTTTACACTGACATCCTCCTCCTCCTCCTCCTCCTCCTCGCCGTCAGCAAGCCAACACTCAACGTCCCTTCTCCTCCTCCTCCTCCTCCTTCCCCTTGTTTCTCTCCAACACGCTACTCTCTCTCTCTCTCTCTCTCTCTCTCTCTCTCTCTCTCTCTCTCTCTCTCTCTCTCTCACACACACACACACAAACACACAATGCAGGAAACTGAACCTTGGTAGCAGTGGGGCAGGCTCTGTTGGCAAGGGGCGGCGGCTGCCACCAGCTTATTTTGTTGTAACTGCCGCCTCGTTCACCGTGACTTTGTCAAACATTTACAAAACAAATGAAGACAAAATTAGTGAGCACAATGTTCCCTAAAACCTGCAGCAAGCACAACATCAGACGCACTGTGCTCGGCACCTGCAGTCGTGCTGGCTGCCGACGGCGGCCAGCGGCGGGCTCGGCCCTGCAAGGTGACCATCACCCTTTGCCGGCGTCGGGGTGCTGGCGAGCCTCAGCTCGCGGAAGGTGGCCGCCTTCGCCTTCCCGGAGGCGTCCGGCCCTTCTCCGTCACTGCCCCGCTGGACCTGGAGTACCTCTTCAGGTGCAGCGGGAAACCAGACGCCGAAGCCACGCAGATCAAGATCTGTGTGGCGTACCGCCGCGGTGCAACTCGCAAGGCCCGCGTTAGCCTGGAGGAGTTCCTGGAGGCGCTGCTGGACGGAGGGCGACCTGGCAGCTTCTACTTGTACATCTATGAAGACAAAGTCGGCCTCCAGCAAGCCAGTCAGCAGTTCCAGGCCCTTCCCACAACATGGCCACTGGAACAGAAACTCGACAAGGAAAGAAGGCCATGTATACTGAAGGAAACACCGCCAATGATGAAGACACCTACAACGAATGGAAAGTTTACCTAGAAAAGGTGTTTGCGGTGGAAGATCATGACGATGACACTTACAATGACGATGACACCTACAATGACGATGACACCTACAATGATGAAGACACCTACAACGAATGGAAAGTTTACCTAGAAAAGGTGTTTGCGGTGGAAGATCATGACGATGACACTTACAATGACGATGACACTTACAATGACGATGACACCTACAATGATGAAGACACCTACAACGAATGGAAAGTTTACCTAGAAAAGGTGTTTGCGGTGGACGATCATGACGATGACACTTACAATGACGATGACACTTACAATGACGATGACACCTACAATGAACGGAAGGATCTCCTGAAAGGGTGCTTACGGTGAAAGATAAAGACTTTGGCGAGGCGGCGCACGAGGTTGTGGAAGCCTCTGATGTCGATGCAACAGAAGAGGAGGAAGCCTCAAATGTTTCTGCCGCGAAAGAGGAAGAAGAAGAAGCCTCTGATGCTGGTGACGCAGAAGAGAAAGAAGCCTCTGATGTTCCTGCCGCAGAGGATGAAGAAGCCTCTGATGTCGGTGCCGCAGAGGATGAAGATGCCTCTGATGTCAGTGCCGAAGGAGAGGAGAAAGCCTCTGATGTTACCGCCGTAGAGGAAGAAGAAACCTCTGATGTTCCTGCCGCTGAAGAGGAAGAAGCCTCTGATGTTACCGCCGCAGAGGAGGAAGAAACCTCTGATGTCGGTGCCGCTGAAGAGGAAGAAGCCTGATGTTACCGCCGCTGAGGAGGAAGAAACCTCTGATGTCGGTGCCGCTGAAGAGGAAGAAGCCTCTGATGTTCCTGCCGTAGAAAAGGAAGAAGCCTCTGATGTTCCTGCCGCAGAGGAGGAAAGCCACTGATGTCGGTGCCACAAGAGAGGAGGAAGCCTTTGACGTCGGTGCTGCAGAAGAGGAGGCACCACTGCACAGAGAAGCCTCTCGGGCGAAGTCCATTCACCAGTGACCGTCCCTGCCGCCCCCGCCACAGCTTCCCTCGCCTACCGCAGCCTCACCGTGGCGCAGAGATTCATCTCCCGCCTCGCAGGACCCGGTGACCGCCAGCTGGAGGACCTGCGGCGGAGCCACGGCGTCAGCATCGTGCGGGTCAGGCGAACCCTGCACATCAAGGGCGACAGGGACGCTGTGCTGCGGTGCCACCGCGACATACGCGACGAGATCGCCGAGTGGCGGAGGCGCGAGGCCGCTGAGGCTCAGTAAGCGAGCCACAGACATGCCTGTGACCCGTGACGGCCGCCTTAGCACCATGTTTCTTAGCATTTCTTATCATTTCTTGTCTTTCTTATCAATCTAGATATTCTGTTGTTGTTGTTGTTGTTGTTGTTATCAAAGCACCTCCCCTGCAAGATCACAACAGATCACTCGGTTCTGTTGAGTCATCGTGAGCCGGTTTCGAGTTTCGGGTGAAGGCGCTGAATGGAGCGGCTCAGATCCAGGATGAACTAGACAGAGTGTATGACTGGGTGGGGATGTGGCAGATAACATAAGAACATAAGAAGAACGTAGGAGTCTGCAAGAGGCTGGTAGGCCTGTACAAGGTAGCTCCTGTGAACCTAAGCTCCTGTGAATCTTACCCCACCTAATATCACTGTCCATGAATTTATCTAAGCTATTTTTGAATGTGACTATCGTACTGACACTCACCTCATGACTGCCCAGCCTGTTCCACTCATCCACCACTCTATTAGAAAACCAATTTTTGCCCATGTCCCTGTTGAATCTAAATTTATCCAGTTTAAAACCATTACTTCGTGTCCTACTCGGTTCTCTTACCATCGAAACCTTAATAATATCCCCCTTATTGAAGCCTTTCTTTCATTTATAAACCTCTATCAAGTCATCCTGGCACTGTCCGCCTTTCTAGAGAATGTAAGTTTAACAGTTTGAGTCTTTCTTCGTATGGCAAGTTTCTTAACCCGTGAATTATCTTAGTCATCCTTCTGTACCGATTCTAACAATATGATACTCATTCTATAGTAAGTTGACCAGAACTGAACCACAAAACAAGAAACACACACACAAGGAAGAATAATGATGGTGGTGATGGTGGTGGTGATTATAATGAAGATAAAGAGGAAGCAGAAGATGATGAGGATAATTATGATGATGAGGATGATGGAAGAGGAGGAGGTGGAGGTGGAGGAGGCGGAGGAGTAGGTGGAGGAGGAGGAGGAGTAGGAGGAGAAGGAGGAGGAGGAGGTGAGCACAATAGTCCCATCCCTTTCCTCTTCCACCTCCTCTTCCTCTTCCTCTTCCTTCTCCCTGCGGTCAGCGTCCTCTTGAGCGTTTGCATTTTCCTCTTAAGTTCGGGTAGATAATATTTTTTTAACTAAACGTATATGAGAAAAAAGGTGGATTTTTTTCCTTCCAGCAACAACACAAAGAATAGATAGATTTTTCAGGTCATAAACAACTTATTAGTTTAAAGGCATGGAACGGATGGTTGCAGAACATGAATAGTTTAGTTAAGTCATCGTGTCTAAAGCAAATCTTCGGTACTCGCGTGCTGCCATCCAGACGTCTGTTGCCTATCTCACTGATTTGAATGAATTGAATGACCTCTCGCGTGTTATAAGAATGATTTCCTTTCGTAAAATTGGTTAGTTTCTATTTTATGATCACATAAAATATTATTATCGCGGGTATTATTTTAATCATTGTTATTATTATTATTGTTATTATTATTATTATTATTATTATTATTATTATTATTATTATTATTATTATTATTATTATTATTATTATTATTATTATTATTAGTGGTGGTAGTAGTGGTAGTAGTAGTAGTGGTAGGACTGGGAGAAGGTGTAGGAGTAGTAGCAGTAATAGTAGCAGTAGTAGGAGGAGACGCCGTAGTAGTAGTAGCAGAAAGGTACAAGACAATAGGAGGGGGGGGGGAGACATGCGATAGACCGCGTCCTGCCCGCCACAGACAAATTTTCAGTCATCGCCGAGTGTCCTCAGACTACCCACATGCCGTCCTGAAGACCACCTATCAACCAGGACTCTAGATTGGGGGGGGGGGGGGGTCGTGTTGCCACCAGTGTCTTGTGTTCGTGTGGTTGGAATGCTGGTTGTTCTGCTCTTGGTCAGTTTGTTCATCTAATCTTCGTCTTCGTTTTGTCCTGTCTTGCGTTGTTTCTTCTTACTATTTTAATTCGTTTCTTTTTTGGGGGGTTGTTGGTCTGCATCTTTGGTCCTTTATATTCCTTCTTTCTTTTGCTTTTACCTCCGCCTTTTTTGTCCCTCTATTCATTATTTCTTTTCTGTTTTTCTCATTTGTCCCTGTAAAAAGTTACCCTTCAAATATTGTAGTTAGCTCTGCATCTCTCTCTCTTCTCTCGAGCAGCGGTGCGAACGGACGTCCTCCCTAGCAGCTCCTTACCCCTGACCTACAGTGCCTTTCAAGTGTTTGCAGACTTTGCCAGTTTCTAGCATTCTGTCCAACACACTCCTGGACTTAGTGGCACCAGTGAGATATACTTTTGCCACTCTACAACCATGGATTCCTCTGCAATAAAGCTGCTACTGGACTCACAGAACCAAGCCTTTCGGAGCGCTCTGGATATTGTTGTGGAGCAGTTTAAGGCACGAGTAAGTAGTTTGGAGTCAAGGATACAAGAGCTAACAAGAAGTTTAGAGTTTACTCAAGCTGAGGTACTCGACTTAAAAGAAGATCTGAAAGCGGTACGCAAGTCAAACTCTGATAAAGAAACAACAGTCAATGATCTCAAGGGATATGCAAAGGAGCTTGTTCAGCGTCTCAACTATCAAGACGACTACAGCCGTCGTAATAATTTGCGCATCACCGGCCTTAACGAAACAGCCGGTGAATCATGGGAACAGACTGCTGCCCTCGTGTCATCCCTCTTGCAAAACAAGTTGGAACTTCCACCCATGGACCTAGAACGAGCGCACAGGGTCGGCACTGTTGGTTGGCCGTACTCACGAACAATAATTGCCCGATTTGAAAGATTCCAAGACCGTGAAGCAGTGATGCGTAATACAAGGAAATTGAAAGGCTCGGGCGTGTTCATCAATGAAGATCTCTGTCCTGCCTCACAGGAGGTGAAGAGAAGTCAAATGCCAGCCTTCAAACAAGCAAGATCTGAAGGAAAGATAGCCTTCTTCAAGCACACCAAACTCATCATCAGGGACAAGAGGGATCGACCCTGGGGTGAAGCTTCAGTCGGCGGAGCGACATCTAGTGGTGCTGCTGACCTGACCCTTGGTAGTAACCCTGCCCGAACAACCAGTCGTGAGCTGTCCGGGGCTGGTGGACGTGGTGGTGGTGGATCTTCACCTGCTGCTGCTGCCGTGGACCTCACTGCACTTGCCGCAGTGGGCCTTGGTGCTCAGCCGGCTGGTGACATGGCTCCGCTTCCTGGTGCTACTGGGGAGGCGGGCCGTGAGGGCGCTCGTGCTGGCACTGACAAAACGCGTCCTGCTGGTATTGGGGCGTCTGGTGTGGGCAAGAAGGCTTCGACTCCACGGGACTCGACGCCACACGCACTTCAACTACAGAAAAACCTCGGAAGTAAGCACAAGAAGTAGATCAACAGGTAGATATACAGTAGCTCTGTTCTACTGACGTGTCCAGTAAATATCATCCATTGTTAATGGAACAAGAGGTATTTCCTCCACAACTTAAATAACTTTGCTCTTGCTAGTCTCTTAAATGACAATGTCCTTCACAATTTTCCTCTACATGCTTTAGATAAAATGACCTACAAGCCTTTTTTATATCTTGATGGTGACCGTGCTTCAGATAATCTCTCCATTCAATATAATATTAGTGAACCTACCAGCAATTACTTGTTCAATGACAATATTATTAGTTCTCCTGACTCTCTTAATTTGTTTGCCCTCAACATCAGTAGTGTTCCTCTTCACCTGGAAAGTTGCTTGGATCAGTGTATCAACACTATGTATGATGTGTTAGGCTTCTGCGAAACTCGCCTTAGTGATGCATTGTGTGAAATTTATTCCATTGATGGTTATAATAATTATTTTAATAATAAGAATACGCATGGTGGTGGTGTTGCCATTTATATCAAGAAAACATTTCAAGTTCGCCAAATTTGTAATGTCTCTCTTCAACTCCAACATCTGGAATCATTATTTTAGCAGCTATACAACCTAACAAGTTTATCGTTGGTATGATCTATAGACCACCGAATTCTAATATTGATGACTTTCTTGCATCTATGACTGATATTATTAGTATTGTATCCAAGTCTAAATTACCAGTTTACATCATGGGTGACTTCAACATTAGTGTTCTAAATCATAGTGAAAACAATTCTCAAAACTTGGTTAATTTATTTCACAATTACTGCTATTTCTCCTCAATAAATAAACCTACACGTGTAACTAGAAACTCGGCAACAATAATTGATCACATCAGGACCAACAATTTTGATTATTATTTAACAAGTGGTATTATGTATAACTCAATTAGTGATCATTTCCCTATTGTTAGTTCATTTTCACTCAACAACACTGTCCACTCACCTAGTACTGTTAATACTATAACCAGAAGAAATCTTTCCAATGAAAACATAAGTGCATTTAAAGCTGATTTAATTAACATTAACTGGAATTCAAATGCCTGTGACTATGGAGTAAATTATTTGTTTGACTGGTACATAACGAAATCTACTGATCTGTATAATAAGCACTTCCCGTTGGACACATTAACAATTAAAGAGAAGCATATAGGCAAACCTTATATCACTTCTGTCATTATGAATTCAATTAAACATCGTAACAAACTTCAAAAACTGTATGCCAAGTGGCTCCTTACTTATGAAAACGCCTTTAAATCCTATAGAAATAAATTAACAACGACCATAAGAACTGCCAAAGCAAATTACTATAAAAACAAATTGTCAAGTGAAGCAGGGGACTCCAAAAAGACCTGGTCTACTATAAAATAGTCTACTCGGTAAAAAACAAGTGAAACTTCCTTCATCTTTTTTATTCAATGGTGATACCGTAACAGATTCTTTTAATATAGCGAACGCTTTCAATAACTATTTCAGTAATATTGGCAACACGTTAGCCACGAACATCCCAGAGACCCAAACACCTTTTACCACTCATCTCCCCGAATCGGTTCCATTTTCTTTCTACTTACGACCCACTACACTACCAGAAGTTAAGTCTGTCATTCTTAATATAAAAGTCTCTTCCCCGGGACATGATGACATTAGTATTAAAATAATTAAGGAATGTTGTGACCTAGTTTCTCCCTTTTTAGTTTATATAATTAATACATCTTTTAAAGAAGGCTCTTTTTCAAGTCACCTGCAGATGGCACGTGTTGTTCCAATCTTTAAGAAGGGAGACTCTTCATTACCACTTAATTACAGACCTATTTCCATCTTACCAGCTTTAGCAAAATTTTTGAAAAAATGATGTCAGTAAGACTAATGAACTACCTGTCCAAACACTCACCTCACCTCCGTTCAGTATGGCTTCCGTCCTAAGTATTCTACTGAATTAGCACTTCACCATCTATGTCAAAATATTTACAATGCTTTGGATGCAAAAATGTTCCAGATAACTGTTCTGTGATCTCACTAAAGCTTTTGACACCATTTCTCATAACATTCTACTAGATAAATTGTTTGTTTATGGAATTCGTGGCAATGCGCTTAATTGGTTCAAAAGTTACTTAGCACACAGGAAACAATGTACATCGTTTAACAATGTGTCATCGCCATATACAGATACTGCATGTGGTGTGCCCCAGGGATCAATTCTTGGCCCGATTCTTTTCTTAAAATATATCAATGACATAATTCATAGCAGCAATAAACTAAAATTCCTTTTATTTGCCGACGATACCACAATTTTCATTCAAGGACATGATCTTGAAGATATAACAAACACTTTAAATACTGAGCTTATCAATGTATCAAATTGGATCATGAGTAATAAATTAACATTAAATATTAACATAACTAAGTTCATGATTTCTAGTCCACTCACGACTCAGCCAGTTCATACATCAATAAAAATTAATAATTTTGCATTAAATGTAGTTACTGATTTTAAATTTTTAGGTATAACTATCGATAATAAATTAAAATGGAAACAACACATTGACTTGGTAAAATCAAAGGTAGCCCTGCTAACGGGCGTAATATACAGACTAAGAGATTGTTTGAACCAAAACTCTTTACGGCAAATTTATTTATCTCTAATATATCCGCACCTTCTATACTGTTGTGCCATATGGGGAGGCGCCTGTAACACCTTCATCGACAGCCTGATTATTTCACAAAAAAAACTCTTACGTGTTATGTTCTTTAAAGATCGGTATGCTCATACAAACTGTATTTTTAGAGATCTTAGGTTGTTAAAGCTTCCCGATATTACATACCTTCAAACTAACTTACTTGTACACAAAGCTCTTCACTCTTTCCCTGTATACCCTGGCTTTACTGTGATGCCCCACTCTGTGCCCCGTAGAACTCATCAATTGCGTCCACCGTTATGCAGGACCACACACGCCCAGCAGAGTGTTCTGTCACGGGGATCAAAAAGCTGGAATAACTTGCCTCAGTCCCTTCTAAATAATGATAGTCTAGTCTCATTTAAAAGAAAGTTATTTTCATTGTTACATGGTAATTATACTTAATATTTTTCAGTGAAATATATACCTTAACTTGCTCACATTAAGGCATGTTAAAGAGTGCTTGCTATGCTTTCCCCCTATCCTTCTCCTTCCCCCTTTCCCTCCCTTCTCTACTGCTGCTACCACTACCACTACTACTACTACTACTACTACTACTACTACTACTACTACTACTACTACTACTACTACTACTAGAATATGTAATAGTAATGTTCAGGATCAGTATCACTATTATAATTTTATTATCACTATTATTATTATTATTATTATTATTATTATTATTATTATTATTATTATTATTATTATTATTATTATTATCACTATTATTATTATTATTATTATTATTATTATTATTATTAGGTATTATTATTATTAGGTATTATTATTATTATTATTATTATTATTATTATTATTAGGTATTATTATTATTAGGTATTATTATTATTATTATTATTATTATTATTATTATTAGGTATTATTATTATTATTATTATTATTATTATTATTATTATTATTATTATTATTATTATTATTATTATTATTATTATTATTATTATTATGCGTTACTACTGTCACTATTATCATGTTTATCATTATTATCATGTCTATCATTATTATCATGTCTCATTATTATCATGTCTATCATTATTATCATGTCTATCATTATTATCATGTCTATCATTATTATCATGTCTCATTATTATCATGTCTATCATTATTATCATGTCTATCATTATTATCATGTCTCATTATTATCATGTCTCATTATTATCATGTCTATCATTATTATCATGTCTATCATTATTATCATGTCTCATTATTATCATGTCTGTCATTATTATTATTATTTTTTTATTGTCATTATCATTATTATTAGTAATATTGTTATGAAACTATTATTACTGTTAGTAGTATTTTTGTTGCTATTGTTATTGTTATTATTAGTATTAGTATTATCACTTTGTTCTGTTAATCAGGAACAAAAGCCTATTTTCATTAATTTTGTATTGGGGTGCACATGTATATAGCATGCATTCTGAGTTTGCCATACTTCATTTTTTTGCAATCTTTAATATATTTTTGAGAGACCTTGTCGCACCTGTTATGCTCACTTATATATAAATATATATAACATGCAGTCCATAAGAGAGCTACGGCTCAATGGACTAGTGGCTTTTAAAGACAATGTGTAAAATAATCTATGTAACTACCTTGAGGCCAATAAATCAATCAATCAATCAATCAATCAATCTTCTTCCTCTCTTTACTGTCCTCTATGTCTTTCCTCCATTTCATTTCCTCTTCCGTTTCTCCTTCTCGTCTTTCTTCCTTTTCTATTTCTTTTTTTATCATTTACTCCTCATGCCTCACTTCCCTTCCTCCTTTCCTCTCCTCTTTCTCTCATTTTCTCTTCTGTTTGCTTGTTTTTTTTTATTATTTCCTTTTCTTCTCTTCCACTACGTTTCCTCTCCTTTCCTTTCTTTTCCTTCTCTTATTTCCTTTCCTTTCCCTTCCTTTTCTTCTTTCACCTCGTTTCCTCTTCTTTTCTCTCTTTTCTCTCTCTTTTTTTCCTTTCCTTTCCCTTCCTTTTCTTCTCTTTCATTTCGTTTCCTCTCCTTTTCTTTCTTTTCCTCCTCTTATTTCCTTTACTTTTCTTTCCTTTTTCTCTTCTTCACTTCGTTTTCTCTCCAGTTCTTTCGCGTCCTTCTCTTATTTCCTTTCATTTCCCTTCCTTTTACTATCCTACAATTCGTTTTCTCTCCTTTTCTTTCTCTTCCTTCTCTTTTTTCCTTTCCTTTCCCCTCCTTTTCTTCTCTTTCATTTCGTTTCCACTCCTTTTCTTTCTTTTCCTCCTCTTATTTCCTTTATTTTTCTTTCCTTTTCCTCTCCTTCACCTCGTTTTCTCTCCTTTTCTTTCTCCTCCTCCTCTTATTTCCTTTCCTTTCCTTTCCTTTCTTTTCTTTTCCCCTCTTGTTTCGTCTTCCTTCCTTCCTTCCCTGCTTGTTCTTTCTTTTCCTACTTCCTCATTCCTTTAGTGTTCTTTCTTTCTCCTTTCCCGTCTTCTCTCTCTCTCTCTCTCTCTCTCTCACTCCCATTCACACCCGACCTCTGCTCATTCACACCCGACCTCTGCACATTCACACCCGACCTCTGCTTTCATTCACACCCGACCTCTGCTGAGAGAAGGTCGTGACCTCACCCCGCTGCGCCCCACAACATCGCTTGCCCTGTGTTTTCGTCGTGCTCTTGGGCGTTTGTGTGTTCTCGCTTGTGGACCTTGTGTGTTGCCTGTGATTTCCCGACACGTGTTTGGTGTGTGTTCGCTTGTGGTTTCTGCCTGTGGTTGCCTCTGTGATTTGTGTTTCCGGTGTTTTTGCGTGTGATCTGGCTGTCTCCGGGTGTTCTGTGTGGGTTTCAGAGTGATTCAAGTGTGTTGTGTTTCCGGTTGTGTTGTGATCTGGCTGTTTCCGGGTGTTCTGCGTGGGTTTCAGAGTGATTCAAGTGTGTTGTGTTTCCGGTGTTTTTGCGTGTGATCTGGCTGTTTCCGGGTGTTCTGCGTGGGTTTCAGAGTGATTCAAGTGTGTTGTGTTTCCGGTGTTTTCGCGTGTGATCTGGCTGTTTCCGGGTGTTCTGCGTGGGTTTCAGAGTGATTCAAGTGTGTTGTGTTTCCGGTGTTTTTGCGTGTGATCTGGCTGTTTCCGGGTGTTCTGCGTGGGTTTCAGAGTGATTCAAGTGTGTTGTGTTTCCGGTGTTTTTGCGTGATCTGGCTGTTTCCGGGTGTTCTGCGTGGGTTTCAGAGTGATTCAAGTGTGTTGTGTTTCCGGTGTTTTTGCGTGTGATCTGGCTGTTTCCGGGTGTTCTGCGTGGGTTTCAGAGTGATTCAAGTGTGGTGTGTTTCAGGTGTTTTTGCGTGGTTTGGCTGCTTCTAAGTGTACTGCGTGGGTTTCAGAGCGTTTTGAGTGTGCTGTTTTGTTTCCGGTGTTTTTGCGTGTGATTTGGCTGTTTTCGAGTGTTCTGCGTTTCGAGTGTGTTGTGTTTCCAGTGCTTTTACGTGTGATTTGGATGTTTATAGTGCTCTGCGTGGGTTTCAGAGTGTTTTGAGTGTGCTGTTGTACTTCCGGTGTTTTTGCGAGTGACTTGAGGGTGTTTAATCGTGCTTGTGCTTGGGTTTCTGAGTGTTTCGTGAGTGTGACTTTGTGTTCCCGAGTGTCTCACGCGTGATTTGGGTGTGTCGACAACCCACCCTTTGAATTCCCTGAGGATTCAATCTGCTCCTCCTCATTACACCCTCTTTAAATCCCCTAGAGGATTAACACTTCCTACACCCCTTTCCCTCACCTCACCTAAGCCCCCCCCCACCCTCGCTCACCTCACATCCCTTTTGCTCCTCCTCATCCCCTAGAGGATTAGCCCTTCCTACTCCTCCCTCACCTCCACATATTTCTAAGCCCTTCCCCCCTCACTCACCTTACCTCACATCCTATTTACCCATCCCTTCACCCACCTTACCTCGCCTCTTTCTTAACCTTTCTTGTTCTCACACACCTCACTCACCTCACATCCCTTCCTACTCCTCCTCTCTCCCACTTACCTCCTTTCCCAAACTCCCTCTCACTCATCTCACCTATTTCCTAACCCTCCTTGATCTCACACACCTCACTCACCGCCTCCCTTTCCCCCTCTTTACTCACCTCACATCCCTTCCTACTCCTCTCTCCCACCTCACCTATTTCCTAACCCTCCTTGATCTCACACACCTCACTCACCGCCTCCCTTTCCCCCTCTTTACTCACCTCACATCCCTTCCTACTCCTCCTCTCTCCCACCTCACATATTTCCTAACCCTCCTTGATCTCACACACCTCTCTTTCCCCCTCTTTACTCACCTCACATCCCTTCCTACTCCTCCTCTCTCTCACGTTTCCTCCATTACTAAACTACCTCTCACACCTCACCCCTTTCCTACTCCCCTTCACTCTGTGTTTTTATCTCTTTCATTTCAGCTAAGATGGCGCCTAAGAAGTGCAGTACTTGTAACGGTAGCTTCTCAGCTCACTTTTTTACAGGGCGTTCTGCTGTCTGTCGACTGTGTCTGTCCAGGCAGCATCTCGAGACAAGACTGCAGGAGCAGGAAGAGAAGATGGAAGAAGGCCAGAATAAAATAATAGAGCTTTCTCTCACCAGGCAGCATCTCGAGACAAGACTGCAGGAGCAAGAAGAGAAGATGGAAGCAGGTCAGAATAAAATAATAGAGCTTTCTCGCACTGTTGCCTCCTTGCAGGAATTCATCCAGGCTAACGTTGCTGTGGTGCCAAACCTTTCTCCAACCGCCCCTTGCCCTCAGCGGTACCGTCGACACCAGCGGACAATACCACGCAACGGAGGAGGATGCTAGTGGCACCGCCCATGATGGCTTCACCGTCGTGAATGGAGGAGCCAAGCCAGCCAGACAAGCGATTTATCCTGTTCATTGCTTCAACAGGTTTGCCATTCTGGAGGAGGAGGACGAGCAGGAGAGCACCTTCCTGGTGGGTGACTCCATGATTCGCCAGCAGGTCGTTGAGTTCTGCGGCAGAGTTCCTCGTCGAAGACGGAACTATTGCTATCCTGGTGCTGGGATCGACGACATAACTGCTGCTCTTGAGGAGATCTCCCAGGCTACTAATGATTCACTGTTTGTTATTCACACAGGTACGAACGACGTCACCACGACCCGGTCTGAGGAACTCCTGGAGAAGTACCGTAGGCTCATCCAGCAGTATAAGACTAAATCCCCTAACATTTTGATTTCAGGAGTTCTACCACGGACTTGGGCGGAGAGCGACTTTTTCAGTAAGGCCTTCAGCCTAAACAACCGCTTACAGACTCTTTGTAGGGAGCTTGACGTGGAGTTCCTAAACGCATGGGACAATTTCTATGGACAAATGAGCTATTTCACAGGGACGGATTGCACCTTTCTCCCATCGGGGCAGCCAGACTCGGAAGGCTCCTCAACGAAGCAGTGCGTGTCATCCGAACATAAAACGAGTCACGGCCACGTCCCTCCACCCCGCCCGTGTAAATAGACGCCGTGCATCACAACAAACCCGTAACCGTGATCCCGCAAGTACCACCACCTCTAATACCAAGCCTCTAGATAACTTAAAAATCCTTAGTTTCAATGCGCGTAGCCTAAGAAACAAATTTGATGAACTGAGATGTCTTGCTTTAACAGAAAATTTTGACATAATTGCTATAACTGAAACATTTATCGACACCACAAATATTGATTTAAGTTCCGAATACAACATAGATGGCTACAGACTCTTCAACAAAGATCGTGTAAACCGTAGAGGCGGTGGCGTCGCCCTTTATGTCAAAAGCTATTTGCAACCCACTGACAAAACACTGGGAAACAGTAACGTTGAACATTTGTGCGTGCGAGTAAACATTGCAAAAGTCAACTTAAATATATCTGTCACCTACAGACCTGGGCAATCACTCGATGACGACCTTGAAATGTACAGCGTCTTAAGGCAGTCACTTAATACCAGCGACTCACTGATATTAGGAGACTTTAACCTCCCCCATATCGACTGGGCGACACTGTCAGGTACAGAAGGCGAGTCACATAGAATGATCGAATTTCTAGAAGAAAATTATCTAAGCCAAATGGTTTCTGAGCCAACTCGACAAAATAATATACTCGACCTTGTTATAACGACCCAAGATAACCTAGTCAGTAGTGTCACGGTAGGAGAACACCTCGGTTCTTGCGATCATAAATTAGTGCGCGTCGACATTAAAGCTCAATCATCAGTGACTGAAAATAAAGTAAAGGTGCCCAATTTCAAAAGAGCTAACTTCGTAGAAATCCGACAAAAACTAACAGAAATACAACTATCAGATGACGGCAACGTAGAGGAAGCCTGGCTAAGCCTTAAAAATCACTTACTCACTCAGCAGAACACATTCGTCCCCTTGTGCGAGAAGCGAATTAACACTAATAACAGCCCACCGTGGTTTAATAGCGAAATTAAACAATCAGTCAATGAGAGAAAATTGTTTTACAGGTTAAAGAAAGAACAAAGCACGCCTGAAAACATTAGACTTTATAATGATACCAGGCGACGAGTAAAAAGACTAGTAGGTCAGGCAAAGCGTAGATACGAAGAAAATATTGCAGCCAACTGTAAAATAATCCGAAATCTTTCTTCAGTTACATAAACAACAGAAAGGCGATCAAAAGTGGTATTGGACCTTTAACAAACAGCGACGGTGCACTAGTGACTGACAGCCAACACATTGCAAACCTCTTAAACAATTACTTTTCCTCGGTGTTTAATACTAACAGTCTTCCTCTCGCTACCACCAACACCAGTACTATTGTAAATCTCGAGCATGCATTGCCTAATTTTGAAATAACAACCGATGAAGTCCTTAAAGCTCTCCATTCACTTAAAACAAATAAAAGTCCTGGACCTGACAAAGTATATCCAACTCTGCTGAAAGAAACAAAGAGCGAAATACTCTCCTCCCTCACAACCGTATTCAATATGTCCTTGCGACAAGGCATCGTCCCTTCAGATTGGAAAAAGGCTAACGTGACACCGATTTTCAAGAAAGGAGACAAAAAAGTACCAGGTAATTACAGGCCCATTAGTCTAACTTCGGTTGTAGGTAAGCTACTTGAGGGCATAATTAGAGACAAAATTGTGAATTACCTTGAGAGCCACTCATTGATTGGGGACTCACAACATGGCTTCCGAAACAAAAGATCCTGCCTATCAAACCTATTAACCTTTTATAACGACCTCTTCACTGTTTATGACGTAACCAAATCACTGGACGTAGTCTATCTTGATTTCCAGAAAGCGTTTGATAAAGTCCCGCATCATAAATTACTTTACAAATTAAAGCAAATAGGTATTGACGGTCAAGTAAACCAATGGATCGCGAATTGGTTGAGCAACAGACAACAAAGAGTAGTGATTGACGGATTTAACTCAGAGTGGGCGCCTGTCACTAGTGGCGTCCTCAGGGCTCGGTCCTTGGCCCGGTGCTCTTCATTATTTACATCAACGACGTGGATGTTGGACTCAATAACCGCATTAGTAAATTTGCAGACGACACAAAGATTGGCAACTCGGTTCTCACTGACGAAGACAGGCAAAGCCTCCAAGAGGATTTGCACAAAATTTCAGCTTGGTCGGATAGATGGGAGATGCCCTTTAACGTAGACAAGTGCCAGGTCCTTCAAGTTGGAACGAGGAATAAGAAGTTCGAATACGAAATGCGCGGCGTTAAACTCAAAAGCGTTCAATGCGTCAAAGACTTGGGGGTCAAAATCGCGTCAAACCTCAAATTCTCACAGCAATGCATCGATGCAGCAAATAAAGAGAACAGAATGTTGGGCTTCATTAAAAGAAACTTTGTATTCAAGAATAAAGATGTAATACTCCTGCTCTAAAACAGGTTAGTCATACCCCACTTGGAATATGAGGTACAGTTTTTGTCCCCCCACCAAGCAAAGGATATTGCTAAATTAGAAGGTGTTCAGAGACGGCCAACGAAAATGATCACTTCCTTGCGCAACAAATCCTACGAAGAAAGGCTTTCTACCCTTAACATGTTCTCTCTTGAGAAACGTCGCCTCCGAGGAAAACTGATCGAATGTTTTAAAATACTTAATGGTTTCACGAATGTAGACAGATCAACATTGTTTATGATCGATGACACTTTGCGCACGAGGAACAATGGCGTAAAACTCAGATGTAGACAAGTAAATTCAGACTGCACCAAATTTTTCTTCACCAACGTTGTAGTGCGAGAATGGAATAAGCTTCCACCGTCAGTGGTCCAGTGTAACACGATTGACTCCTTAAAAAATAAGCTAGACCGTCACTTCCTTCAACTTAATATCAACTAGAGTAGAAATGCAACGTTTTGGAGTCTTCTGATTAATGTAAAATCACTTAGGTTTAAGGACAGACCACCAAGTCTGGACCATGGGGTCTGTGTGGTCTGATTTTCTATGTAAATCTATGTAAATCTCTCTCTCTCTCTCTCTCTCGTTCTTTTTTCGTTCTTTTTCTCGTTCTCTTTTTCTCGTTCTCTTTTTTGTTCTTTTCTCGTTCTTTTCATTTTTCTTTTTTCAGTTTTCTTTTCTAAGTTTTCTTTTTTTCGTTCTCTCTTGTTCTCTTTCATTCTCTTTTGTTCTCTTTTTTCCTCTTTCATTCTCTCTCCCTCTTCCCCCTCCCCACTCTCTCCTCCCTCACCTCTCTCCTCCTCCTCCCTCCTCCCCCTCCCTCTCCCTCACTCCTGGCACGGTGAAAAAGCCAGGCCAGGAGGGGTCGCGCCACGTCACCTCAAGTTTAAATGAGTTTCTTGGCTCCGGACGAAAGTAATTGCAATAACAGGTGGCGAGTGACAAGCTGTGATTATGTGGCGCTGGGAAATTCCTCTAACCCCTCCCTTTTTACTCCTTTGCCTCCTCCTCCTCCTCCTCCTCCTCCTCCTCTTCCTCTTCCTTCCTCGTTTAAGAAAGGTGGAGAAGATTGGGTGGAAAGGTAGGTGCGTAGATGAGGAGGCGAGGAAGAGGGTAAAGAGAAAGGCAGATAAGAGATTTGGAATGTAGAATGAAGTCTGATTATGTTGAGGGTGAGAAATTCCTCCTACTAACCCTTCCCTTCCTGCTCCTTGCCTCCACCTCCTCCTCCTCCTTGCCTCCTCTTCCTCTTCCTCCCTTGTTTGAGAAAGGTGGAGAGCCAGATGGTAAGATGCGTGGATGAGGAGGAAGGTGAATAGATTTTTTTTTTTTTTTTTTACAGCTAAGGAGACAGCTCAAGGGCGTAAAGAAAAAAAAAGAAAAAAAGGCCCGCTACTCACTGCTCCCGAACAGAGGTTAAAGGAGTGTCCAAAATCAGAGGTCAATTTCGGGAGGAGAGGTGTCCTGATACCCTCCTCTTGAAAGAGTTCAAGTCGTAGGCAGGAGGAAATACAGATGAAGGAAGATTGTTCCAGAGTTTACCAGCGTGAGGGATGAAAGAGTGAAGATGCTGGTTAACTCTTGCATAAGGGGTTTGGACAGTATAGGGATGAGCATGAGTAGAAAGTCGAGTGCAGGGGGCAGGAGGGGGGAGGCATGCAGTTAGCAAGTTCAGAAGATCAGTCAGCGTGGAAATATCGATAGAAGATAGAAAGAGAGGCAACATTGCGGCGGAATTTAAGAGGTAGAAGACTATCAGTATGAGGAGGAGAGCTGATGAGACGAAGAGCCTTAGCCTCCACTCTCTCCAGAAGAGCTGTGTGAGTGGAGCCCCCCCACACATGAGATGCATACTCCATACGAGGGCGGACAAGGCCCCTGTATATGGACAGCAACTGTGCAGTGGATAAGAACTGACGGAGACGGTACAGAACGCCCAGCCTCGAGGAAGCTGATTTAGTAAGAGATGAGATATGAAGTTTCCAGTTAAGATTTTGAGTTAAGGATAGACCGAGGATGTTTAGTGTTGAGGAAGGTGATAGCTGGGTGTTGCCAAAGAATAGGGGATAGTTGTTTGGAAGATTGTGTCGAGTGGATAGGTGGAGAAACTGTGTTTTTGAGGCGTTGAAGGACACCAGGTTCTTCTTGCCCCAATCGGAAATAATAGTAAGGTCTGAGGCTAAGCGTTCTGCAGCCTCCAGCCTTGAGTCGTTAAGTTCCTGAAGGGTGGGTCTTCTATTAAAAGAAGTTGAGTAATGCAGAGAGAATAATCGGCGTAGGAATGGATACGACAGTTCGTTTTGGAAAGAAGATCATCAATGAACAACAGAAAAAGAGTGGGAGATAGGACAGAACCCTGTGGGACACCACTGTTAATAGATTTAGGAAGAACAGTGACCGTCTACCACGGCAGAAATAGAACGGTCAGAAAGGAAACTGGAGATAAAGGTACAGAGAGAAGGATAGAAACCGTAGGAGGGTAGTTTAGAAAGCAAAGATTTGTGCCAGACCCTATCAAAAGCTTTTGATATGTCCAGCGCAATAGCAAAAGTTTCACCGAAACGGGTAAGAGAGGATGACCAAGAGTCAGTTAAGAAGGCTAGGAGATCACCAGTAGAACGCCTCTTGCGGAACCCATACTGGCGATCAGATAGAAAGTCAGAAGTGGAAAGGTGCTTTGAATCTTCCGGTTAAGGATTGATTCAAAAGCTTTAGATAGACAAGAAAGTAAAGCAACAGGACGGTAGTTTGAGGGATTGAGCGGTCACCTTCTTAGGTACAGGCTGTATGAAGGCATACTTCCAGCAAGAAGGAAAGGTAGATGTTGACAGGCAGAGGCGAAAGAGTTTGACCAGGCAGGGTGACAGCACGGAGGCACAGTTTTTAAGGACAATAGGAGGCACTCCATCAGGTCCATAAGCCTTCTGAGGATTGAGGCCAGAGAGGGCATAGAAAACATCATTTTGAAGAATCTTTATAACAGGCATAAAGGAGTCAGAGGGGGGATGAGTAGGAGGAATATGCCCAGAATCGTCCAGAGTGGAGTTTTTAGAAAAAAGTTTGAGAGAAGAGTTCAGCCTTAGAGATAGATAAGAGATTTGGATAGGAAAATGAGGTAAGATTATTTTGGGCCCGGGAAATTTCTACTGCCTGAACCTTCCTACCCTTTGCCTTCTCCTCCTCCTCCTCTTCTTCCTCCTCCCTCGTTCAAGAAAGATGGAGAGAACTGAGTGGAAGGAAAGGTAGGGAAAGGTAAGGAAGAAGGTAAATGAATGGTAGATTAGAGATTTGGATAGTAAAATGACAAGTGATTCGCATCCTCCTCCTCCCTTGTTTAAGAAAGGTGAAGATTGGGTGGAAAGGTAGATATGTAGGTAGATGAAGAACCAGGTATTGGAAAGGTAAAATAGTAGAGAGAAAGTTAGTAGAGAAAGAGATAGGTAAGATAGTTGATGAAAAGTAGAAAGAAGGAAAAAGGTAAAGAGAGAGATAGATAAGAGATTTGGATGTTAGAATGAGTAGGAGAAAAAGGAAGGAAATGAAGAGAATGATAGAAAAAGAGATTTGGGCAGCACGAAGATAAACTAGGAGGATGAAGAGAAAATAAATAACGAGATTTGGATAGTGGAATATGAGGTAGAAAGAGTGAAGAAGGAGAGGAAAAAGATACATAGAGGGATTTGGATTGTAAAAATGAATAGTAAAATGAGAATGAATTAGAATGATGATAAAAGAGTAGAATGAGCAGATAGATACGTGACTGAAGAAATGTATAGGTAGAGAGATAGTTGGATAGATGAATAGAAAAGCTGATAAGGGTTACACAGATAGATAGATAACTAGATGAATGTAAACAGATAAGAGAACACGTAGATTACAGGTGTGAACTGAATGAAAAATGAATGGAAAAAATGAAAAGAAAGAAATGAAAAATGAAAACGAAGTGAACTGAATGAAAAAGAAAAGAAAATGCAGTGAATGAATAATGGACTAGATGAAAAATTAAAATGTGAAAATGATCTGAATGAAAAAAAAGAATGAAAAATATAAAAAGAAATGAGAATAAAGTAAGTGAAAATGAATGAAAATTAAAAAATGAATGAAAATGAAAAAATGAGAAATGAAGTGCATGAAAATAAAAAAAACAATTAATGAAAGTGAAAAATTAATAAAAATACAGAAAATGAATAAAATGAAAAAATTAATGGAAAATGAAAAAATGAGTTAAAAATGAAGTGAATGAAAACTTAAGTGAATGAAAAATGAACTGCATGAAAAATAAATGAAGGTAGATAAAACGTGATTGGAAAAGTATATAAATAGAGTCAAATAAACGAATATAAAAAGGATAAAGGTTAATAAAAGCTAGCTAGATAGATAAATAAACGAACTTAACAGGCTAATCTATCCATAAATTCAATACAAAAATGATAGCTTGATAAACAGATAGAGGCAGACTGATAGATAGATATGGATATATAAATCAGTAAACACATGAAGGTTATTACACACGAATATTTATGTATGCATGAATGAATGTTGGTGAGTGAATGCAATGTGTTCATGGATGCTTGTATACACACACACAGACAGACAGACAGACAGACAGACAGACAGGCAGTGACCAACAAACAGACAGATTAACAGAAAAACGGACAGAGAAAATGATACAAAAACGCTAACAGAAATATAAACAAATAGACAAACTAACAGACAGACAGACACAGAAAAAACAGACACAAGGACAAAATGCATAAAAACACATACAAACACACAAAAAGATGGAAAAATAGATTGACTAACCAACATACATACATACAGACAGACTGACAGACAGACAGACAGTAAGACAGACAGACAGACAGACAGACAGACACAGACACAGACACAGACACAGACACAGACACAGACACAGACACACACACACACACACACACACACACACACACACACACAGGTTTTGCACTGGGCTAAAAAAAACATAAAACGTTAAATGTTTGGCCTAAAAAGTTTTGAAACATTAATTTGCAAAAGTTGTTGTTGACTAAGAGCACCTGATTAGCATACTCTCTCTCTCTCTCTCTCTCTCTCTCTCTCTCATAAATTTCCTTCTATTTGTTTATTTAATCTTGTTCTTCCTCCTCCTCCTCCTCCTCCTCCTCCTCCTCCTCCTCTCTTTCTCCTTCTCTTCCTCTTTCTCTTTTTTTTCTTTTCTTCTCCTCTTTCTCTCCTTCTTTTCTCCTCTCTCTCTTCTCATTCAGTTTCTTCTCTTTTTTTCTTTCACTTTCTTCCTCTTCCTCATCTTCATCATCATCATCTGTTCCTATCTACCTTCCCTCCCCTTGCCTTGCCTACCTATCAACCTCCTCCTTATCATCATCCTCCTTCCTTCTCTTCCTTCCCTTCTCTTCCTCCTTTCCTTTCCTTCCTTCCCATCCTCCTTACTTATCTACCTACCTCCTACCTTCCCTTTCCTTCCCTTCCTCTCATACCCTCCATTCCTTCCTTCCTTGTCAGCATCAGCATCATCATCATCACCCTTTCCCTATGACGTCACCACTGAGAAAAAAACAAGTAAAGAAGAAAAAAACAAGAAATAAGGAAAGGGGTCAAAATGAAAAGACAAAATCAGTGAGTTAATAAAATAGAATAAGAAAAATCAATAGTGAAATAAAAGCCAGAAAACGAGTAAAATAATAAGGAAGAAGAAGAACAACAAATACAAGAAAACAAGAAGAACAAAAAAGAAAAAGAAAAAACATGCAGGAAAGAAGGAAAAAAGGTAAAAAAAAAAATCGTGCTCCTATATTGTGGGCGGACTCGGCTCCTTGAATGTAAATCAGGCGGCGTATTGTCAACAGGTGCGCGCGGACAGGTAAAGAGGAGGGGGTGAAAGGTGAGGTGAGGTTACAGCGTGAAGGAGGTGGTGATGACGAGGACTGGTGGTGGTGTTAGTGGTGGTGATGTTACGTAGCGGTGTTAATGGTGATGGGTGATGACTGGAATGGAGATGAGTGGAGTGGTGACTGACTACAAGGTGTGGCTATGTTATGAGGCTAATGAATGGTGAAGAGAGGGATGGGGAGAGTGAGTGTGAATGTGATTGTCGTGTGTGTGTGTGTGTGTGTGTGTGTGTGTGTGTACTACCCGTGAACATTTCGAATCACACACATACGCACACACACGCACAAAGTTATCTCGCTCCTAAACTAATTCCGTACAACTCGGCACATCAATGGAAAAAAAAAATTAATGCAAAACACAGTAGAAACAAATACTCACCGCCGCTGGATGGATTTTTATGGCTCGATCGGCGCGGCCAAACTCGGCGAGGCGGCCCCTGAAAAATACAGCAAGAAAACATTGGCGTAATTAATGACTTTTTCCGAGTTATTATTAGTATTAGAATTATTATTAGGAGTAGTAGAGTAGTAGTAGTAGTAGTAGTAGTAGTAGTAGTAGTAGTAGTAGTAGTAGTAGTAGTAGTAGTAGTAATGGTTTTAGTAGTAACAGCAATATGATGGTGCTAGTGGTGATGGTGACCGTAGTGGTGATTAAGTTATGGTGATGGTAGTGAAGCTCGTGGTAGTGATATGTCGGCAGTGGTGGAGTCGGTAGTGGTGATTAATGGTACTGGTAGTGGTGGTGATGGTTGAGGTAGTGTTGACGATAGAGGTGGTGGTGGTGATGGTGGTGGTGATTATAGAGGCAGAACAAACACTACCACCACCACCACCTCCACCAGAACCAATATCGGAAAAAGTATTGGGCCAACATATTTTTTGAGAGATATTTATAGCCAGCCAGTAGCTGCCCTTTCTTTCCGCCCTTATAATTAGGTGTAGGTGCGCACGTGGGTAGGCTGGCCCGCTCCCAAAGATGGATTAGTTAGTAAGCTTTTTGTCCTATTCTTTTGTCCTTTTTTTCAATTAGTGAGAGAGAGAGAGAGAGAGAGAGAGAGAGAGAGAGAGAGAGAGAGAGAGAGAGAGATAGAGATAGAGATAGAGATAGAGATAGAGAGAGAGAGAGCTTCATTTTAATCCGTTCAAAGTGTGAAAAAATTCCTTTGTACGAGAAAAAATGAAAACTCTGATGGTAGTAGTAGTAGTAGTAGTAGTAGTAGTAGCAGCAGCAGAAGTAGTAGTAGTAGTAGTAGTAGTAGTAGTAGTAGTAGTAGTAGTAGTAATATAAGTAGTAACAGCAGCAGCAGCAGTAGTAGTAGTAGTAGTAGTAATAGTAGTAGTAGTAGTAGTAGTAGTAGTAGTAGTAACAGCAGCAGCAGCAGTAGTAGTAGTAGTAGTAGTAGTAGTAGTAGTAGTGGATCATCGCTCAGGAGGCAGAGGGCGAGATAGACCAAACAGAAATAAGAGATATTAAAAGAAAAATCTCAGAAGAAAGGCAACAGGCCCAAAAAGACGAGCTGGACCGTCTTACACACCACCTGTCCACAGAAATGGGTAGAAAAATACACACAGCACAGGAGGCAGGCGCCTCTAGCTGGCTAACGTCATTACCAATCAGAGCAAAGGGCTTCAGCCTCAACAAACAAGAATTTGTCGACGCCATTGCTCTGAGATATGGCTGGCCGATTGAGGGACTGCCTGATCTCTGTGCATGTGGATCAGCAAATGATGTCACCCACACCATGACATGTAAAAAAGGAGGCTTCGTCTGTATTCGACACGATGAAGTGAGGGATCTGACAGCCAGCATGCTCGGGGAGGTATGCCAAGACGTCACTACCGAGCCGGCACTGCTTCCCCTGGACGGCGAACACCTTCGGTACAGGACAGCCAATACCTCATAGGAGGCACGGGTTGATGTAAGTGCCCGCGGATTCTGGGTGCGCGGACAGCGGGCGTTCATGGACATCCGCATATTCGACCCGATGGCTGCCTGTCACCGTGAGCTGCCCCTGCAAGCCGCCCACCACAGGAACGAGCAGGAGAAGACGAGGGCATACGGTGAAAGAATCCAACATGTGGATCAGGGCAGCTTCACCCCCCTTGTCTTCACCACATCCGGCGAGATGGGTCCCAGGGCCCAATGCTTCTACGCACGCCTCGCGGAACTAATCTCAGAAAAGAAGCAACAGCCAAGGAGTCACGTTGTCGCCTGGATGAGGTGTCGCCTCTCGTTCTCCCTGCTCAGGTCGGCCATACTATGTCTCAGGGGCACCAGACACTCTGGCCCAAAAGCCACCAACATCTCCAATATGGACTATGAAGCCACAGTGGTGGAGAGTGACATTAGGGTGGGTCGGGAGTGTCTTGAGTAGGGAAGGAAAGGGGGATCTAGACGTAATAGATGATAGGTGATTTAGTGTCAGGTAGTATTAGTGATATGGTTGGATGCCACAGTCATTAGCGAACAGAGTTGGGGCTAATGACCTCCAAGCTATGGAGCCCTCCATGATTATGTGTCGGGAAAATAAACATGGGTGGAGGTATCATTTAAGTAGTAGTAGTAGTAGTAGTAATAGTAGTAGTAGTAGTAGTAGTAGTAGTAGTAGTAGTAGTAGTAGTAGTAGTAGTAGTAGCAGCAGTAGTAGTAGTAGTAGTAGTAGTAGTAGTAGTAGTAGTAGTAGTAGTAGTAGTAGTAGTAGTAGTAGTAGTAGTAGTAGTAGTAGTAGTAGTAGTAGGAGGAGGAGTAGCAGCAGAAGTAGTAGTAGAAGTAGTAGTAGTAGTAGTAGTAGTAGTAATAGAAGTAATAGTAGTAGTAGTAGTAGGAGGAGTAGCAGCAGAAGTAGTAGTAGTAGTAGTAGTCGTAGTAGTAGTAGTAGTAATAGTTGTAATAATAAAAGTTGTAGTAGTAATAGTAGTAGGAGTAGTAGCAGCGGAAGTAGTAGTAGTAGTAGTAGTAGTAGAGATAGTAACAATAGTAATACAGATGAAGATAGTAATAATAATGCTTATAATAATAGTTACAATAATAATAACGTAATAATCTTTGGGTTTTTTAACAGACTCATTCCTAATCATTTCTCATCATTCCACACTACTCACGTCTTTCTTATTCTTCACGTTCCTCTCTTTTTCTCTTTTTCTTCTCTCTTCTCTCTTCTTATTCTTTATCTTTCGTCACCATCTTCTCTCTTTTTCTTCTTCTCTCTCTTCTTACTCCTCACCTGGTCATCCTCATATCCTCTATACAAAGACTTCCATCGTATATACTCCATTGCAAGATCTCTTTTTTCATCATGACACGCAACACCTACACGAGGAATGACTCAGACAACACACACACACACACACACACACACACACACACACACACACACACACACACACACACACACACACACACACACACACACACACACACACACACACACACACACACACACACACACACACACACACACACACACACACACACACACATACACACAGCACACTGCAACTTTTTTTCTCTTCCTTCCTTTCTTCCTTCATCCTCCTTCCATCGTTAACTCTTTCCTTCCATCCTCAACTATTTCTTACCTTCCTTTCTTCCTGCAACACTCAACACTCAAATATACACACGCACAACACACTGCAACCCTTTCTTACTTTCTTTTCCTACCTGCAACACTCAAGACTCATACAACACACATACATTCCCTCCACAACACTTCCCGTCCTCACATACATTCCCTCCACAACACTTCCCCTTCCTTTCCTTCCTTCATTCCTGCAACACTCAAGACAGGAATCGCCTTGTATTGAAGTAGATTAAGGTCTCCGAGATGACAAATAGTAGACAGCTTTAAAAACAACAACAACCATCTCGAGTAAGGGGGTTCGAAGTCATCTATATACAGTTCAAAGAGGTTCCAAGGCTCTTATACACATGTCACTCGGAGCTTATGTCTTAAAGGTCAGGTAAATAGCGACGTTGTTTGGCCCCTTTCACACGGGGACACTTAGAGCGCTGCAGCAGCGCTACTCACGCGCGACTCAGTTTTAGTAGCGCTGCTGTGAAGCGCAGCTTATCTTTCTAGAAAGTGTTGTGGGGTGAGTGTCGAGTTAGCGGCGCTTCTCAGCATCGCTACTAAAATTGAGTAGGGCGTTAGCAGCGCTACAATCGCGCCACGCACGCGCTGCTAAAAAAGTGGCGCTGCTGCAGCTACGTGTGAAAACTCCCATTGAATGCCATGTATCGTGAAGAGCAGCGCTACTTTTTGTGGTCGCCACCGGCAGCGAAGCCAACCACGCAAATCTGTTTGTAGCGCTACTTTTTGTGGTCGTGAGTGCGTGTGAAAGCATCCATTCATCTCCATTATTCATCAGCGGCAAATATGCTGAGCTGCGCTGCAAAGAGTCCGCGTGTGAAAGGGGCGTTAGGCTCGTATTCCCAGACGCTATCGGCCCCACAGCAACGATTTCCAAAGTCCGTAGAGGAGATTAGGTTCTCAGGAGTGCTTTTTCACTTTCATGGTGCAGAAGCCTTGTCAAACTATCAATAGGCTCTTAAAACTACTCATGAAAGAACCCACAACAACCTCTATGAGTCCATTGTCAGGTGTGGCAGGGTGGGCGAGCCCCGAAATGTTTCAGAATATGTCCCTTAGTTTTTTTTCTTTTTAGAGACGCCTCCTCACCCTCTTTTTCCTTCTTTTCTCCAATGATAAAAATATTTCGTCAGTTTCTTTATTTTTCCTCCCTTCAAAGGCCTCCCGTTTACCTATACTAGCTTTTACTACTTATTTTAGTCGGTATAAGTTACCTATACCGTATTATCTATTTCTTATCGTGTTCTTCAAGTTTTCATTCCGTTTGAGCTTTTGTTATACTTTTATTTTCGTGTGTGTATGTATCACCTCTAAATTTACCCCCGTTTTTATCGATTCTTTCTATTATATATTTTATCTTCCTATATTTTTTTTTCTTCAGTATGTCGTATAATCTATTTCCTATCGCATTCCTTAAGTTTTCATTCTGTCTGAGCTTGTATTATGCCTCCATTCTCGTTTTATCCATTTATATTATCCTTCTGTTCGTCCCATCACTCCCCTAAAAATACTTCTTAAGTTCCTGTCCTTTATTCTGTTCCATATAAAATCTTCATATTCTCTATTAAAAGACTTCCATCGTTTATATATTCCAGTCATCTTTTTATTTTCCTTTTGTTTATCGACACAAAATTCCCTTACAAATGCTTCCTATATCCTTATCCAATATTTTGTTCCATTAAAAATCTGCATATTCTCTGTACAAAGCCTTCCATGGTTTATATATTTCACATATCTTATTTTTCTTCTATTTATCGTCCTATCATTTCCCCTACAAATACTTCTTAAATTCCTATTCTGTATTTTGTTCCATATAAAATCTTAATATTCTCTATACAAAGACTTCCATCATTTATATATTCCACCTTTCTTTTCTTTTTTCCTTTAGTTTCTCGTCTAAATACTCCCTTACAAATGCTTCTTGAACGCTTATCCTATATTTGGTTCCATTAAAAATCGTCATGTCCTCTATTCAAAGACTTCCATCGTTTATATATTACACTTACATCTTTACAGAGTGGAGTCTAAGGCTCTTCGTCTCATCAGCTCTCCTCATCCTACTGATAGTCTTCTACCTCTTAAAATTCCGCCGCGATGTTGCCTCTCTTTCTATTTTCTATCGATATTTCCACGCTGACTGCTCTTCTGAACTTGCTAACTGCATGCCTCCCCCACTCCCACGGCCCCGCTGCACACGACTTTCTACTCATGCTCATCCCTATACTGTCCAAACCCCTTATGCAAGAGAAACCAGCATCTTCACTCTTTCATCCCTCACGCTGGTCAACTCTGGTAAAATCTTCCTTCATCTGTATTTCCTCCTGCCTACGGCTTGAACTCTTTCAAAAGGAGGGTATCGGGACACCTCTCCTCCCGAAATTGACCTTTCTTTCGACCACCTCTTTTGATTCTTTTTTGGGAGCAGCGAGTAGCGGGCCTTTTTTTTATTGTTTTCTTTTTGTGTGTGCCCTTGAGCTGTCTCCTTTGTTGTAAAAAAAAAAAATTCCTTTTGTTTTTCGTCCAAATATTCCATTACACATATTTGCTATACGCTTATCCTATCTTTGGTTCCATTAAAAATCATCATTATCCTCTATACAAAGACTTGTATCGTTTATATATTCCAGTCATCTTTTTATTTTCCTTATGTTTGTTGTCCTAAAATTCCCCTACAAATGCTTCTTATATGCTTCTTAAATGCTTCTTCTATTTTGTTCCATTAAAAATCATCATTATCCTCTATACAAAGACTTCAAACGTTTATATATTCCTCTGTAACATCTCTTTATTTCCTCTCTGCCGCTTATAAAGGTCTGCCTACCTACTGTTCTCACCTACTGTACAAAGGTTCTTACTATACTGTATAATACGATATTTTACAGTACAAAGATCCGGGTTGGGTACTGCCAGTTCTGTCTACAAAGAGTTATCTATGGGTTAGGCTGTACAAAGGTCTTTATAGTTTATCTCTTACTAGGAAGAGATACGCATTGTTTCTTTTGTTTCTCTTTACTTCCTTTGTCTTTAGAATCTATATTTTACTAGGAAGAGATAGCGATTATTTTGTTTATAGCTTACAGAGGCCTCGGGTTGTAGTTTTTTTCTAGTTTTTCTTCCTCTCGCATAAACAGCACACTTCGTTTCACATAAGACATATCGCTTCTCTTGTTTTTCTTTACTTTCAGAGGACTCGGTATTAGTTTTTCTTCTCCTTGTATGTACAAACTTCACTTCTTTCGGCTTCACTGTTCCTCGTAGCTCCGTGAGGCCTTGGTTTTCTTGTTTTTAGTCCTACTGTAGAGAGCTCACTTCGTTATGCTGTTTGTCTAGCCTCGTCAGCCCTTGGTGTTTGGTTTTTAGTCCTGTTATAGAGAGCTCACCTCGTTATGCTGTTCCTCGTAGCTTCGTGAGGCCTTGGTTTTCTTGTTTTTAGTGCTGTTGTAGAGAGCTCATTTCGTTTTGGTGTTTGCCTAGCTTCGTGAGGCCTTGGTCTTAGGTTTTCTTTCTCTTATAGAAACCTCACTTGCATGTCTTTCACTGTTCCTCGTATCTTATCTCTCCTGAGGCCTCGGGTCTAGGTTTCAGTCCTCTTGTAGAAACCTCGCCTTAATTTGTTTCATTGTTCTTCGTCCTTTATCTTTCCTCTTACAGAAACCTCCCTTCCACTTGTTTCACCGTTCCTCTTAGCTGTCTCACGTGCTTGTGGAGATTTCTTCGGTTAAGTTTTCCTGCAGCCTTAGGAGTGTCACCTCTATTCCTCGCCTTAATTTGTTTCATTGTTCTTCGTCCCTTATCTTTCTTCCCTTCCACTTGTTTCACCGTTCCTCTTAGCTCTGTCTCACGTGCTTGCAGAGGTCTCGTCGGTTTAGTTTCCCAGCAGCCTCAGGAGTGTCACCTCTATTCCTCCTGCCGTACATAGAACTGCTTGGCGGCGGCTATCTCATATCGAGCATCTCACACCTGTTGGCTTCACCTGACACTTAGCGCTGCAGGTATATTGACAGGTAAATTGCCTCCTTGTGTTCTGCTAGAGAGTTTCGTTCGGGGTAGACATCGCCCTCGTTTTCGATTTCTTTCTATCGCGTACAAATTGGCGCACACAATACTGATCCTATACCTTCCTTATCGCGTACAAACTGGCGCACACAATACTGATCCTATACCTTCCTTATCGCGTACAAATTGGCGCACACAATACTGATCCTATACCTTCCTTATCGCGTACAAACTGGCGCACACAATACTGATCCTATACCTTCCTTATCGCGTACAAATTGGCGCACACAATACTGATCCTATACCTTCCTTATCGCGTACAAACTGGCGCACACAATACTGATCCTATACCTTCCTTATCGCGTACAAATTGGCGCACAAAATACTGATCCTATACCTTCCTTATCGCGTACAAATTGGCACACAAAATACTGATCCTATACCTTCCTTATCGCGTACAAATTGGCACACAAAATACTGATCCTATACCTTCCTTATCGCGTACAAATTGGCACACAAAATACTGATCCTATACCTTCCTTATCGCGTACAAATTGGCACAAAATACTGATCCTATACCTTCCTTATCGCGTACAAATTGGCACACAAAATACTGATCCTATACCTTCCTTATCGCGTACAAATTGGCGCACAAAATACTGATCCTATACCTTCCTTATCGCGTACAAATTGGCGCACAAAATACTGATCCTATACCTTCCTTATCGCGTACAAATTGGCGCACACAATACTGATCCTATACCTTCCTTATCGCGTACAAATTGGCACACAATACTGATCCTATACCTTCCTTATCGCGTACAAATTGGCGCACAAAATACTGATCCTATACCTTCCTTATCGCGTACAAATTGGCACACAATACTGATCCTATACCTTCCTTATCGCGTACAAATTGGCGCACACAAAATACTGATCCTATACCTTCCTTATCGCGTACAAATTGGCGCACACAATACTGATCCTATACCTTCCTTATCGCGTACAAATTGGCGCACACAATACTGATCCTATACCTTCCTTATCGCGTACAAATTGGCGCACATAATACTGATCCTATACCTTCCTTATCGTGTACAAATTGGCACAATACTGATACTATAACTTCCATATCGCGTAAAAATTGTAGCACACAATACTGATCCTATACCTTCCTTATCGCGTACAAATTGGCACACAAAATACTGATTCTATACCTTCCTTATCGCGTACAAATTGGCACACAATACTGATCCTATACCTTCCTTATCGCGTACAAAATTTCGCACAAAATACTGATCCTATACCTTCCTTATCGCGTACAAATTGGCGCACAAAATACTGATCCTATACCTTCCTTATCGCGTACAAATTGGCACATAAAATACTGATCCTATACCTTCCTTATCGCGTACAAATTGGCACACAAAATACTGATCCTATTCCATCCTTATCGCGTACAAATTGGCACATAAAATACTGATCCTATACCTTCCTTATCGCGTACATATTGGCACATAAAATACTGATCCTCGTTTAACATTTTTCTTACCGCGTACAAACTGGCACACGTATTACTGATCCTATACCTTCCTTATCGCGTGCAAATTGGCACACGTAATACTGATCCTATACCTTCCTTATCGCGTGCAAATTGGCACACGTTATCCTCACCCTTGTTAAACATACATTATATTCATATACCGCGTACATATTGGTACAAGTTATGCTGACCATCTTTCTACAACATTCTTAGCGTACAAATTTGCACACATAATACTGACCATCATATTAATACCTTCCTTACCGCGTACAAATTGGCACAAGTAATGCTCACCCTAGTTTTACACACATTCCTTACTGCGTACAAATTGGCACAGGGGCATAATCCTCCTCGTTCACTCTATACTTTTTGGTCTAAATCTTTCTTACTTGTCTAACTCCTTACACTTTTCTTAGTTTTGTTTTACTCCCTACTTTCTTATTTTTCCTTATTTCTTATTCTTTACTCCTCCTTTCACATTCTTTCATACTTTCTCACTCTTTACTCTTTTCCCCACTCTATACTTTTCAGTCTAGTTCCTTCTCACTTGTCTAACTCCTTACACTTTTCCTATTTTTGTTTTACTCTTTACCCTTTCTTATTTTTCCTTATTTCCTATTCTTTACTCTTCCTTTCTCATTCTTTCATAATTTCTCACTCTTTGCTCTCTTCCCCACTCCATCACATCCCTAGCAGCGACCAGGCCTAACAGGACCAGCTAGCTACGTAGGCACACACCCACACACCCACACCCTAGTTCCCTCACGTCACTCTTCATTAACACCGCTAACGGTCACACACTGTCTTATTCCCTCGCGGCCTTGACCCGGCAACACCTCGGAGAGACGGACCATCGCCAGGGAGAGAGGGCGGGGCAGAGACTAACATGGGCAAGGCTCTCGGCAAGGCTTATGCTTACTAGATTCTTGGATGAGCTTACGGAGTCTCATTTAGTGTCATGGGGATCGTTGGAGGCGTAGGATTGGGGTTTTTCTTTCTTTCTTTTTTTCTCTTTCTTCCCGCTAACACATCAACAAGGCTCTCGGAATGGTTTATATTTACTGTTTTACTTTTACAGGACTCTTGCGTGAGCTTACGGTGTCCCTTTTACTGTATGAGAGGCGTGGGAGGCTTAGGGTTGGGTTTTATCTTTCTTTCTATATTTCTTTCTGCTCTTTCTTCCCTCTAACACATGGGCAAGGCTCTGTACAAGGCCTATGTTTAGCGTCTTGGATGAGCTTATGGAGTCCCTTTTACTGTATGAGAGGCGTGGGAGGCTTAGGGTTGGGTTTTATCTTTTATCCCGAGCTGCTTCGTCTTCATCACTTTGAGCCTCGAGACCCCAAAACGATTAATGGCACCAAGACATCTGACTAACATAAACATAAACGCTTTAATACTATGAATCACTGGTGTCCCGGCGCACGCACACACACACGCACGCACGGTGATGCTGCTGCCTTGTTGCTGCGTCCGTGTGGCACCCCGCGGCGGACAGGGAGAGAGAGGGAGAGGGGAAGGAAAGGGGAGAGAGAAATAAGTCCAGGTGAGGGTCGGCGCGGCGGGCTCCCAAAGTACAGTCCCGTGTCGAGGCGAGCGGGATCCTTAATGCCAGTTAGCGGCGAGGGAGGAGCCGAGGCAGGAAACTGACTCCCTTCCTCTCCTTAAGGGCGTGGGAGGGGCGGGGCGGTGAGGGG
>NW_026110851.1:74097-96597 GCF_024679095.1 Eriocheir sinensis
TATCATGAATGGTTTATGTAACTGCCATTCTTCTCTATGTATCCATCCAGGAATCCATAATCCACAATGCATGTGGGAATGAAACTCCACTAGACATTGCCACTTGTACCATTTTTTTCTGAGTTCAAGTAGCAATGAAATAAAAATAGGGACAGTCAAACTACAACACAGATAATCACAGTTCTCATGATTCTGTTATATTCTCCCTTCCTCAGCAGCACAACTGGGCGCAGTGTGTGGGTCAGCCCCGCTAGGTAACTAGGACTGTGATAGCTGCAGAAACTGGCCATGCACAGCTCTAGTTACCTGGCCAGGTGACCCTCCAAGCAGGCGATGCAGCAGATCCTTCCAGAAGCCAAACCAATTGAGTAAAATAAAAGTCCTCATGATCAGGTTAGCGGTTCCTTCCTTTTGGTTCAGATGGAGCGCACAGGCTTTCCTCCAAATAAAAAAATACATATCTAATTCTGTCAGTCTATCCTTTCCAACTCTTGGTGATTAATTTACATACGACCACAACTCCTGCCAGTGTTCATACATAAACACATCACCCATCTCTTAAATCTAACTGTGTGGCTGAACAGCAAGAAATTTTTCAATGAATCGTAACCAAACAACACATATTTCAAGTCTTCCACCAACTTCACTCCAGTGGTTGGCACAATCTTTTTTTAATAATCTTAAAGCGCACTTCAACAATTTTAAATACAATCTGGTGCTAATTAATTGTTCTTGCAATATTTTTTTTCCATCACTAGAATGTTGGGGGGTCGATAGGAGCGCATCGCCCCCACCGCAAGGGGCCGGTCAAGGAGGGCAATTAGGTTTGATTGTAGTTTAATGTTATAATACTGTTAATTAATTTAATACTTAAATGCAACCGGTTTCGTCGTGTGATGAGAGCATGCAGCGGCAGTGACTGCCAACTCTGAGTGAAGTTGTTGAAAGACTGGAAATCTATGCATCCCAGAAGCCTCTCACAGCACAACTCCAACACAGGGGTAAAAACAGCACCACCACACCAGCACACAACAAGCTCTCCACACCTTACATGCACTCACAATCAAGTACACCTGGCCCAACCCCACACCTTACATGCACTCACAATCAAGTACACCTGGCCCAACCCCACACCAACACCCAACTCAACCCCTCACAGCATCCATGTACTCCAGGACGCCCGACGGACACCCCTGAACACAACGAGCCCTCAACAGCAACCTCTAAGCTAAGCTTCCTTGACCTCGCGTGTGCTATGGACCCCAAATCAGACCCAACCCCCAACCTTTCTAACCCCATTATCCACATGCCCTACACAGCCTCCCAAGACCCCAAATAAACCCCAATAACACTCCCCAACGTAATGCTGACCCCATACCACTACCAGCATCGCCTCAGCATCACCACGCAATAGTCAGCAATCCCCTTAAAACCCTTCCCTTGATAACCCTAGTGACCCCAAACCCCAAACAGCCTCCACAGACCCCAATAACCTAACGTAACCCTAAATATCACCCCCCACGTGCCGCTGACCCCTGAAAACACCACCACGCAATACTCAGCATCACACGCCGACCCCTAAAACCCTTCGTTTGCTAACCCCAGGAACCCCAATGCCCCCAAAGCATTCCTTGACCCCAATTTCCCTACATAACTAAAAATAAACAAAATATCACCCCCCCACGTGCTGCTGACCCCTAAAAACATACCACCACGCAATACTCAGCATCACAGGCCGACCCCCAAAACCCTTCCTAAGCTAACCCCAGGAACCCCATTGACCCCAAATCCCTAAATAACTAAAAAATAAACAAAATATCCCCCCCACGTGCTGCTGACCCCTGCAAACAGCACCTCCCCGCCTCAGCACTCAGCACGGGCCGCCACACTCACTTCTCCAGCCGAATCTTCTTGAGCGCCACGATCCTCTTGGTGATGAGGTCGTGGGCCTTGTAGACGACGCCGTACGTGCCCTCGCCGATCTTCTCTATCTTCTCGTAGGAGGTGAGGGCCATGGCGGAGGGGCCGAGGAGGGGCGGAGGGAGGAGGGCGGCGCAGAGGGTTTCCCGCCTTAACTTTGCCTCCCTCCTCCATGCTACTGATGCTACGCCTGAAAATAGAGCACCGCCGCCAATCGTAACGGACGTAGAAATGCTAGAGTGAAGGGACGAAAAGCGCTAATAATTTACTAGGGAAACTTTCCTCCCCACCTCACATACAAGGATTATGGTGGATCATGTGAATGATTCTGATTATATATTACACTAATGATTAATTTACTATCAAAATAAGAAGTTTTGATATGTAGTCTGAATAATAGAAACTATGGCCGTTCCTGTTTCTGCTGCCAGAACCTATATATGGTAACCATAACTTAACCACTATATGGTAATGGCTCCATAGAAATGCGCCATAAGATGCACCACATCCATGAAAAATGTGCTATAGCTAGCGCATTTTATGCTGACTTGGCAGTATTGAAATAGCCCCAACTTTTCATTCACCAACTTCCATTATTCACCCATTTTTTCCAATCCATTTTCCATTTTTTTCCCATTTTTTACCCTTCCCTGGCTTTCCATTGCCCCATTCAAACCATTTATCCCACCTCCACTGTAAATTCTAGTCACCCATTCGCCTTTCTTGGTTTAATATTTTTCTTTCCTTCATAAATTCATATAACTGTAGTACATACAGTTCTCTTCCTCCATATATTTTAATTTTTGCATATCTATCTCTCATTGGGTGTTTTCCCCGTGGTTCAGTTTGCTACACGTAAGGTTTGTCGAGTAGCTATACAAGAGGGTCAACCTGCTTTTCTTGACCTTTTCTGTGTTTTTAAGATTAAAGAAATGGTGGGATGTGTTTTATGAGCCTTAGTTTATTTTTTAGTTTATTGTGGAAATGTTTTATTGGGTGTGTTTTTTCCAGTGATATAAGTTTGATATATGAAAGATCTATTAATATTAAGTTTACTAATTTTGCCTTCTATCTCGCTTTAAAATCAACAAAGCATTACAACATAATTTTCTTTCCTTCCAGATTTTTTTGTTTTATTGTAGAAATGCCTTAATGAGTGTTTTTACCGTGTTAAAGTTTGATATAATAAAAGTCCCCCAATCGTTATTTCTATCATACACTTATAATCACTAGCATTTATAATCGCGTAATAAACTGTAGATATATTAAAACAAGAGACAAATTTTGTAATATATTAACGGTTTTCAGGCTTATATTTTGCTCGAGTCTCCGTTTTCTTTCATGTCTTCAGGGGCGTCTATGCTATTCACCAACATCTGTTTTTATGGCGTATTTACCTATAAAAACACTACTTCACCCTTTTAAACTTAGTGCATTAGAAAGACAAGTTAATAAAGGTACGATTAAGGTCAAGGGTCAGTTCCGGGCTTGCTCTGGCGGCTTTGTATAAGGAAAAATCTTTAAGCCTAACATCTGCTATCGACTTTTCTTTCCATTATTGCGATTACTGGGCCGCGGAGGAACGAGGAAACGGCCACTGGGAACATGAGACGCAATTCCCTATATTACGCCTCTCAGATATAGAAAAAGAGGGTTAATAATGACGTACGTGGATATTTAGGGTCATTATCAAACATCCCGGTGCAAGCTCATATATGACAAGGCTTTCGTGGGAGTCTTGGGTATATTTCCAGGGCTAGTTTTATGACCCTGATGGTAGTTTGATCCTTCTTCTGTACCCATGAACTTTAAATAATGACGTACACGGACATTCAGGGTCATTCTTAAACATCTCGGTGCCCAAGCTCATATTTGACAAGGCTTTCGTGGGAGTCTCGGGTATTTCCAGGGGTAGTTTTATGACCCTGGTGGTAGTTTGATCCTTCTTCTGTACCATGAACTTTAAATAATGACGTACACGGACATTCAGGGTCATTCTTAAACATCCCGGTGTCCAGTTCATATTTGACAAGGCTTTCGTGGGAGTCTCGGGTATTTCCAGGGGTAGTTTTATGACCCTGGTGGTAGTTTGATCCTTCTTCTGTACCCATGAACTTTAAATAATGACGTACACGGACATTCAGGGTCATTCTTAAACATCCCGGTGTCCAAGTTAATTTCATATTTGACAAGGCTTTCGTGGGAGTCTCGGGTATTTCCAGGGGTAGTTTTATGACCCTGGTGGTGGTTTGATCCTTCTTCTGTACCCATGAACTTTAAATAATGACGTACACGGACATACAGGGCCATTCTTGAACATCCCGGTGTTCAAGTTCATATTTGACAAGGCTTTCGTGGGAGTCTCGGGTATTTCCAGGGGTAGTTTTATGACCCTGGTGGTAGTTTAACCCTTCTTCTGTACCATGAACCTTAAATAATGACGTACACGGACATACAGGGTCATTCTTGAACATCCCGGTGTCCAAGTTCATATTTGACAAGGCTTTCGTGGGAGTCTCGGGTATTTTCAGGGGTAGTTTTATGACCCTGGTGGTAGTTTAACCCTTCTTCTGTATCCATGAACCTTAAATAATAACGTACACGGACATACAGGGTGCCCAAGCTCATATTTGACAAGGCTTTCGTGCGAGTTTTGGGTATTTCCATGGGTAGTTTTATGACCCTAATGAAACACGCATATATAATCAAGCTGTCATCTACTTGAGCGTATAATTATGTATCTCGATTTTGTTCTCGTTCGTTTACTTGTCCTGTTCTTTATATATGCCGATGTGCGAAATGAAATTATTATTATTATTATTATTATTATTATTATTATTATTATATATGAATAGACTCTACGCATTCAAGTTCATCCAGTTACATCTATTTCCTCTCTCTATATAGTGTTTGAAGCATGTTTATCTACGTTCTTACCAAAGGTCGTGATAATATATGCTCCACTTCCTTCCTCCCAGTATCTTCGTCTATAAATAGCCTCGTTCAGCGTGGATGGCGTTTCAGTGCTAGGGCAAGAGATATATACACTAAAACCAAGGTAGAATTTATATATTAGCTTTGATTTACCTATTCAGTGCATTTAAAGAGTACCAGAGGAGGCTATGCGAATAAATAAGATTGTTGTAACAGCTTAGAGCATCAATAAATTCCCTTGAGATGATGTTATAGTGATTTCAGGTTAAGGGAAATCACTAATAGATATCCAATGGTCGTTTAATAATAAGAATAGTAATAATAAGTACCCGCATAGCCTATCATAACAAGCTAACGACATTTGCTTTTCATTACTTTCTTATTAGAGGTAAATAGAATAGTGGGCTTTTATATATTTCTCTATTCGTATATTTGTTTTATCCTTGGTCTCCACTCTGACGTAAGAAAATAAAGGATATGTAAAGCGTATCAAAGAAAGAGATAAAGAGGAAAGAAGGGGAAGGAAAAGAGAAGAGAATGAATGAGATGTAAAAAATGAGAATCGAAGGGAAGAGAGAGGATGAAAAAAGGAAGAAATATCTGGAGTAGCTGATTTATCCCTCCCGCGAAAGGTGCCTCCAGATAAATCGATAAAGCTTTGCCCAAGGGAAAGAAGAGCTTCGAGAGGTACTATATAGGCGTCCATTATCGACCAAAGAGCTAGGAGTGAGGGAGGTCATAGCCATTTATCCCCCTTCCCACTCTCCCTCTAAATACAGAATGGCCTTAAACCGATTTCCAGTGTTATTACTTATCTATGGAGTCTGTATTTTCGACTACACTGTTTTGGGTCCGAGATTCTCAGACATTTTTAAATATTTCGTCCCATAAGTTCACCTATTTGACAAGGCTTTCGCAGGAGCTAGGGGCATTTCCAGGAGTAGTATTATGACCCTGGTGGTAGTTTGACGCTTCTTCTGTACCGTGAACCTAAAGAAACACTCATTATAACCCGATTGACGCCTCTTTGACCTTTAGTAATACGTGAAGTGAGAAGCGAAAGTCTTATAATACCAGGCTTAGGTTAAACTGCATATTCTTTTTACAGTAGAGGAGGCAGGGCAAGGGAAAAACAAATATACAGTACAAAAATAAAACCCAGTTGGTATACAGAAAAATAAGAGGAGTGCATAAGCCATTTGTTTTTTTAGGTTTCATATCCATTCAGCTCTTCAGGAGAATCATCATATAAGACCATTGTAACTTTAAGGACAAGGAAAGACATAAATAAGGTTGATAGTGAACAAAGGAGCTGCCCACGGTCAAATAATAATAATAATAATAATAATACAGGAACTTTCATCGCTTGCTCTCATACAAAACAAAAGCGGATCGATATAAGTTATTCAGAAACGAAAACGAGGCCATCAGATTAACCGATATAAACCGACACAAGCCGATACATATCCAAAGCATTCATTATTTCTCTTATAATCTCTCTCCTCCTCCTTCCTATAAACCTCCGACTCCTTATAGAACAAAATTCCTATCCCTTCCATTCCTCGTAAATCCTTTTGACCTTATCTCTCTCCTCCTGATTATTTCTTACCTAACCTCCTCCTCCTTTTCATTGCAATTCTCCTCCTCTTGTTTCTTCTCCGACTCCTTATACAAAATTCCTATCCCTTTCATTCCTCGTAAATCCTTTTGACCTTATCTCTCTCCTCCTGAATACTTCTTACCTAACCTCCTCCTCCTTTTCATTGCAATTCTCCTCCTCCTGTTTCTTCTCCGACTCCTTATACAAAATTCCTATCCCTTTCATTCCTCGTAAATCCTTCTGACCTCATCTCTCTCTCCTCCTGCTTACTCCTTACTTGTCCTCCTCCTCCTCCTCCTTGAAATTCTCCTCCTCATCCTCCTGTTTCTTCTCACTATCACACATATTCCAAAACTCACCTATCACTGTACCGAAGAATCATTTTAAGAACCTTCACATCCCCCCCTAACCCTTATCAAAGCCATTATATAGCAATGTAAGGCCGATACGTTTAGGAATATGACCCTTAGCTACACCCTCACGCCCTTACGCCCTCCTGTAGCCGGTGAGAGCGCTGAGAAGTAAAAGACGGGCGGCGTGAGCGGTGCGGGCGGCGTCTCGACCTGTGCCAAGCGTCGGGTTCACCTCCACCAGATCGAGGGCGCTGAGGTGTCCCGTAGCGCGCACTGCCTCGCACACCGCCAGGCCTTCCCGCATGGTGAGCCCCCCGCGAACTGCAGAAGAAGGAGAGTTAGGATAAACCGTCCAAGCGAATCAAGAACGAGTTCTGAAGGAGCATGAGCCAATGCAAGATGGCGCCACTATAAACTCTCGCCTGTGCTAGAACGGCTGGGCCCACCATCAGGCCCCACCTGGAAGAAGCCATGGCCAATCCATCAGGCCTCATCAAGATGCCTCATAATAGGCAGCAACGTAAAAAAAAGGGGACATGATTTTTTTACAGTTTAAACACTAGACTGTGAGGTACCCCTGATATAATTTTAATAAAAATTGAAGGAGTTTTTTTTTGAAAGTTTTACATGCTCAAAAAAATCTTATTCACGGAAAATAATCAAAGTAAAGGAATGTCCTTTATATGAGATTTAAATGACACCCAAAGGAACAGTACTGCATATTATCATTTGTATATCGCAAATAATAAGTGCACAAAACAAAATCAATTCAAGCGGAAATTTTTTTTCTGTAAAAACTACCGAAAAAAAATCACAGATCCTACAAACTTTGACATTACCACATCTCAATATGCAGTTTTGTAGATAATTATTTTCTGAGTATTATGCTGAAAAAAAAAAAAGATCGTCCAAATACAGGTCGAGATATATAATTCTTTACATTGAAATTTTTATTTTGAGAAAAACGCACTTTTATGTTTAGGTGACAATGTATGGTACAGAGATGTTTTCTAGCACAACACAACTATGTCTCGTTCCTTATCTTACTCCTCTGATAATGTTCTAGAGGTCAGATTTCCAAGGAAGCTCTTTCAGGTCATCTCAGGTCACTTCTACGGGGAGGATGTGCTCACAATTGCTTTTCCTCTAAGTAGATTTAGGCACCTGGTCCCCTTTTGTATCTTATAATACATGTAGGAATGCACAATGTATTCTAAAAGACAAAATATCAATCCCTCAGAGGGGAGGGTATCATTGGGCGCCACCCAACTCATTCATTGTCGCCAGGTTTATGCATCAAAGCCACCTGGCTGATAATCTGCAGACTCGCGGCATTTTCTTTCATATCTCTTTTTTTTTGGTTGGTGTGGAGAAATCCTGGCTTTATCCATTTGTTTTCTTGTTATTGTTGCCTCAGGAGTTGAAGGGAAGCCTATATAGGCAATGTATCTATTTGCCTCATATCCCAAGTTGTGCTCAAGCATTATGAGCTGAGTCATTAATCTTACCCTTTTTAGGCCAGCAAACTTTGCTTTATTTTGATGTAGCCACAGCTTTCCGCTTACCATAATTACATATAATTACGAAAAAAATCGGGAAAAGAGGATGCAAATTGAAGATACACAAAGAGAAGTGACACTATATGTTTAAATCCCCCGTGCGTAGGGTAGTAGGTATTTAATTAAAGGCCACCGTGACGCTCTAACGCTTGGCAGTGCGCCGCAGTACCTCCGCACGAGCCGCGCAAGTTCATATAGAAATAAAAAAAAAAAAAAAATTTCAACCGCAAAAATGACTTTCCATCTGCTAACTGCATGCCTTCCCCCCTCCCGCGGCACAGGACTTTCTACTCATGCTCATCCCTATACTGTCCAAACCCCTTATGCAAGAGTTAACCAGCATCTTCACTCTTTCATCCCTCACGCTGGTAAACTCTGGAACAATCTTCCTTCATCTGTATTTCCTCCTGCCTACGACTTGAACTCTTTCAAGAGAAGTGTATCAGGACACCTCTCCTCCCGAAATTGACCTCTCTTTCGGACACCTCTTTTGATTCTTTTTTAGGAGCAGCGAGCAGCGGGCTTTTTTTTTATTATTGTTTCCCTTTTTTGTGTGTGCCCTTGAGCTGTCTCCGTTGTAAAAAAAAAAAAAAAAAAGCGATTTTATATTTCATTCATGGTGAATTGTAACTATTTTCATTATGCATTTTAAAAAGACTGATACATTATATAACATTTTCCCTTGTTTACCGGTAATTATCCTTGACCAATAATTTAATATTCTGCATTTCACATGAATGGTGACAGGATGTTTACCCAGCCCGCCCTAAGAACTCTGTAACCCCAGATCTTACAACCATGCGTAATAATAGGCAACACCATCGCGTCAAACAATTCCAGTTGCAGGTCAACAGGGAGGTCAAATTTCCGGCACTTTCCAATCAAGCTGTACATCGCCCTTCGTCCTTGCTGGCAAAGGTGTTCCTGACACGTTTAAAAGCTTCCGTTAAATTCCATAACAACACCTAAATATTTATACTCCTCAACGATTTCGATCATTTCACCTTTAAACTGAAAGTTGTAGTTTCCTACTTCACATTTATCCCTGGAAAACATGGTAATTTTAGTCTTGTTACAGTGAATATCTAGCTTCACAATACGTTTACAGCACTTAGGGCAGTGCACATACCTGCTACACTCTCAGACACTATCACAGCGTCACCGCCGCACATTAATACAAGAACTCTGAGCGTGTCATCCAGCCGTTTATCATCAATTTCAATATAGCTATAGTTATTTTCAAGAGATAATCTTCACTGTCGTTCACGTAAGAGAGAAGTGGTGCCACATTTTCCCCTTGCCTAAGCCCGTGCAGCGTGACTTGCAAAGTAGTCTGGACGATTGGCTGACACACAAGATTTACTGTTACTGTACATGTTTCTTGTTGCCCTAATGATCCCATTAATTCCTGCCTATACTAACTTATACCACAGGCCATCTCTCCACACCAGCTCAAAGGCTTTCCTACAGTCAACAGTCAGACAATACAGGTTTTTCTTCTTATGCAGAAACAGATCAATCAATTTTTTTATACCCAAGACATAATCAGTAGTGGAGTAACCCTTAAGTCCTTAATAACATGATTATCATCACGGAACTCTTACGTTAAGCATTCTTGTAAATAGTTTCCCCAAGCAACTTAGTAGAGTTATACTCCTGTAATTATTAACATCCTCTATTTCCCCTGCATTTTTATAAATAGGGATAATAACTCCAATTAACCAGTCCTCTGGAAGGTTCCCTGAGAGAGAGAGAGAGAGAGAGAGAGGGGCTGGGTAGGGACGGGAGACATGTCCTGGTGTCCATCAGCGACAAGGGGTCAGCTAGTCAGCGACACACACACACACACACACACACACACGTATTTATACTTAGATAATACGTAATCTTCACGGAGAAATGCTTTTAGATTTTTGATGATCTGAATTGTCTTTGAGGCTTTATAGTGACGGGAATTAAGGCTGCGAGTTAAACAGACCCTCAAGCCTATTTGCTGTTTGATGGTAAGGAGCATTAGTCACTGCCTGCCTCTGTGAAGGACAGCATTGCACACAGTATTTTCAAAGTTTAATAAGAAAAGTGTTTCAGACTGTTTGTGATGTTTTACCTCATCATCATCATCATCATGTAGAAGATATTCATTATCGCATTTCTAAATTGAATTCATGTAATCTGGTATATTTCTAACTACACTATATTATAATATAATATAATAATATACAATATTATAATTTCACGGTCACACACACACGGTACACTGAAACGCGTCACTAACATCACCAGTGAATGCGTCACCGTGGTATAGTTGCAGAATACCGCTGCCAGGCTAAACATTCTCAAAACCATGACACTACTCTCTAGCGTGTATATATATATATATATATATATATATATATATATATATATATATATATATATATATATATATATATATATATATATATATATATATATATATATATATATATATATATATATATATATATATATATATATATATATATATATATATATATATATATATATATATATATATATCCGTTATATATATATATATATATATATATATATATATATATATATCTATATATATATATCATATATATATATATATATCTATATATATATGTATATATATCCGTCTATCTATCTATATATATCTATCTATCTATCTATATCTATCTATCTATCCATCCATCTATCTATCTCATCTATCTATCTATATATAGATATATATATATATATATATATATATTATATATATATATATATATATATATATATATATATATATATATATATATATATATAACGTATATATATATATATATATATATATATATTTATATATATATATATATATATGATCTATCAATATATAGTATATATATATATATATATATATATATATATATATATATATATATATATATATATATATATATATATATATATATATATATATATATATATATATATATATATATATATATAGTAACCACAGCATCACCATTCTCCAGTTCTTGTAGTATCTCAGCAATTGTCAAGCTTCTGGAAGAAGAAAAATAATTCAATATATAAGATATAAAGCCTGTGTCTTTTGCTACTCAAACAACTAACAAACATTGGCTATTAGTGTCACAAAAGCCTAGCGTAACCATATGGGAACGCTCACTTCTGCTAAATATATCTGTGTTTAGACAAATTATTTTTATTCACTACATTCAGTACAAGGAACTATTCATTTTTAATCAGAAAACATCAACAATAAGTATTTTTGAGGATGCTACATGGAAACAGATACAGATACAGATAATGGATACAGGGTGAACTAAACAGATTGTATGACTTGGCGGACAAATGGCAGATGGAGTTCAATGTAGGGAAGTGCAGTATTCTGAGTGTAGGTAGGAACAGCCCCTCACATAACTATTCCTTAAATGACACTCCCATAAGTAGGTCTGGGTGCGAGAGGGATTTAGAGATCTTAGTGAGCTCTGATCCGAGGACCGTCAGGACACAATGCATTCAAGCTAGAAATCGAGCAAATAGGGTACTGGGATTTATTTCAAGGAGTAAGAAACAGAAGCGCCGAAGTCTTCCTCAAACTATATTTAGCATTAGTTAGACCTCATCTTGACTATGCGGTTCAGTTCAGGTCACCTTACTATAAAATGGATATCAAAATGTAAGAATCGGTGCAGAGGAGGATGACCAAGATGATTCAGGGGTTGAGAAACTTGCCATGCGAGGAAAGACTCAACAGTTAAACTTGCATTCTCTAGAAAGGCGAAGGGTGCGTGGAGACATGATCGAGGTTTATAAATGGATGAAGGGCTTTAATAAGGGAGACATTCATAAGGTTTTGTTGGTAAGAGAACCGGGTAGGACACGAAGTAATGGTTTTAAACTGGATAAATTCAGATTAAACAGGGACATATGCAAAAATTGGTTTACAAACAGGGTGGTGGATGAGTGGAATAGGCTTAGCAGTCATGTGGTGAGTGCCAATACAATTGTCACATTCAAATATAGATTAGATAAATTCATGGACCGCGATATTTGGTGGGGCTAGATACACGGGAGCTTAGGGTCAGGGGAGCTGCCTCGTACAGGCCTACCGGTCTCTTGCAGACTCCTGTGTTCTTATGTTCTTATGTTCTTATGAAAAAAGTAAGGACTTACTTTTGTTGTCTGGCCATGGCTGCAACTTTACAGCACGTCTTCATTCTGTGGCTGCCTACTCCGGATTGGGAAGGCTGAATTCAACAGGCTACCAGGAACTTGTAGGAGCTATCGTACTCTTGACTGTGACACGGAAAAATTTACCTCTCATCACTTCTTTTAATCGTATATGCATATGTAGAAAAATATCACGGTCACGCTAGGCTTTGAAGGGTTTATTAATTAATGAAACCGCTGGTTGTGGAAAGCCCCGTCCGCCGCCTCCTTCCTGGAGATCGTCACGAATCGTCCGTGCCGGTTCAACACCCTGACAGTCGTCCCTGTGCGCGTTGGCTGGGGGGCCGGTGCCTGCTCTGGCTTCTTGAAGTCGTCTTTCCGGGTCTGGCCGGGCCTGTGCTTGCTTCGGTGTTCAGCCTCTGCGAGAGGGAGCGCACGGTCGTCAATGTCGTTATGATATATCTGGTTTACCTCAGCCCGTGCTGCGAGTTTCTTATTCTTTGTGTTAGATGTGGTTTTATCTCTTTTAGCAATACCTTGTTTCTTTTGCTCATAGGCAGTCCTGCTGGCTCCTGTTGCTGCTGGGACAGGTGGAGGCGTCCACTTTGGCAGGACTCGCTGGGGCGTGGCGTGCCGCGCCAGCAGCTGGCCGAGCAGGGAGCAGGGGGAGGCGTACACGCCTGGCTCGAAAAGGGCGGCTTCCAGCACTCGGTAGGCGTGCTGGAAGGCTCTGCGCACGTCCCAGACACGGAAGGAGGACCGCCCCAGGTCGTTGGTGGGACAGAGCGGGTCTTGGATGCAGAGGTCCGCCCGCCGGTGGCCGCGCGGCATCACGATGGGCACGTCTTCCTTACGCAGGTAGCGGCCGCGCCCCACTACGCTGATCCCCGTGCTGGCGAAATTAAACTCATAGCCGTAGAAGGCGAAGAAGCTCACCAGCAGCCACCCGAGGTCGTGCTGGGCGTCCGGGGGAATCTGCAGCTGCAGGAAGCTGGTGACCATGAGGGTGACGGCGTAGGATGACACGCCCCCCGTGAAGACCTCTGCCAGGCCCAGGCCACGCAGGTAGTGGCGCACCAGCAGTGAGATGGGCGCCAGGGCCGGGAAGCGGCGCAACAACTCCCGCACCAGCTCTGCGGCGCGCACGGCCGCCTCGCTGCCTAAGGACACGTCCACGGGCAAGCCCGTCGCCTGGTGCACGAACTTGACCAGTGGAACCGTCGTCTTCTCCAGCACGGTGAGCTGGCCGAGCCGCCACGCCCTCCCGCTGGAGGGCGTCGCGGAAATGCGAGCAGTGGAGAGGGTGACGCGGGCCAGTGGCCCAGCAGTGTCGCATCCACGTCGCTGTCCGCCATATAGAGGCCGTTGGCCAGGCTGCCGGTGGCCTCGACGCGCACCTGAGGCCACATTGTGACCACCACACGCCGCAGGTCCTCCACTGGACGCAGGCGACGCTGGTACTCGGCGTCTGAGCCGCCAGCCCACCGATGAAAGTCCAGTAGTTCCTGGTGCAGAGCGCGGCGGCTGCCGTCATAACACTTGGGAGGGCAGTCCCAGGGGGGCGGCGGGCGGGGAACTGGCGGTAGGAAAGAGGCGGTGTTGGCTGGCGGGGGTGTCGTTGTTGAGGGTGAAACAGACGAAGGGGCACGGGTGGGTGTCTGAGGAGATGCTTGGCGTGGCACAGGAGGAGTAACACTGGTCTGCGTTTGGGGTTCGGTTGCATGAACGTGTTTTAAAGTTTTGGCGGACGGGCTAGACTCTGCGGCATGACTTGTATCGTCTGTCGCCTCGACGGTGTTCGTGTTGTCCGCGGCTTGGGAACACTCTTCTTTCTCAATACTTTCTTCATATTCCTTGTGTTCTTCATTTTCATTTTCTTCTTCTTTCTCAATACTTTCTTCATTTTCCTTGTGTTCTTCACTTTCGTTTACTTCTTTTTTCTCAATATTTTCTTCATTTTCCTTGTGTTCTTCATTTTCGTTTACTTCTTCTTTCTCAATATTTTCTTCATATTCCTTGTGTTCTTCATTTTCATTTTCTTCTTTCTCAATATTTTCTTCATTTTCCTTGTGTTCTTCATTTTCGTTTACTTCTTTTTTCTCAATATTTTCTTCATTTTCCTTGTGTTCTTCATTTTCGTTTACTTCTTCTTTCTCAATATTTTCTTCATTTTCCTTGTGTTCTTCATTTTCGTTTACTTCTTTTTTCTCAATATTTTCTTCATTTTCCTTGTGTTCTTCATTTTCGTTTACTTCTTCTTTCTCAATATTTTCTTCATTTTCTTTGTGTTCATTTTTATTTTCTTCTTTCTCAATATTTTCTTCATTTTCTTCCTGTTCTTCATTTTCATTTCCTTCTTCCCTTGCAGTATTTTCTTCATTTTCCTTCTGCCCGTCATTTTCATTCCCTTCCATCTCATTGTCTGTATTTTGTCTGTGGTCTTCTTTCTCAGTGTCTTCCTCAGTTTCCTTATGTACTTCATTTTTTTTCTCCTCGTTTGCATTGTCTACTTCATCTTCCTTATTCCCGTCATTTTCCCTTTCCACCTCTTCCTTGTTTTCCATCTCTTCTTCCTTTTCTGTCTCTTCTTCAGTTACCAAGTCTTCTTTGGTTTCTGTATCTCCTTTTTCCAAGTCTTCTTCATTTTCCAACCCTTCTTCGCCTTCTGTCTCCGTCTCTTCTCCCATCTTCTCCACACACCCGTCACTCGGGTGCTCCTCTCCTTCATTTCCTACTTCTGTCACCCTTTCCTCACCCGCCTCCATCCCCGTCGCCGCGGGTGTCTCCGTGTCGCGTGGTCCTTCCTGGACACACTCCTTCACCTCCTCCAGGTGTGTTTCTTCTTGCTTTTCTTCATCGCCCCCCTTATCAGGTGGTGTCACGTCCAGGCCTGTTTCTTCACCTCCTTCCCGGCGGGACGGTGGGCTGGAGGCCACGGCAGCCAGGGCCGCCAACATCGCCAGGAGCAGCAGCAGGCCGCCGCAAACTAGCAGAGTTCTAACGAAACCTGCTTGCTCCTCCTCAGCCTGCCGTACCTGCTCGTGCAGGCAGTCCAGATGCCGCTTGGCCCCAGCATCCGCAGCACGTCCCACCAGCCGTCGCCGGCGGGGAGGCCACACTCCATCAGGGGATCCCGGGGCGGTGCAGGGCGCAGCGCGCCGGGGAGCCACCAGGCGCCGGCCAGACGCTGCCTTAGCTCTCCCAGCGCCGTTGTGTGTGGCCCGGCGGCCTGCCACTCCTGCCGCGCCTCCAGGAGCGGCCCGCCGTAGCGGGCGGCGCCCCAGAGGTACGGCGCGAGGGCCGCAATGATGCCTGCAAGTACGATTCCGATTTTCTTTTGGTAGTTGTTCATTTTTGTTCCTCTGTGTTTATGAAAAGAGTGTGACAGGAGGCAGAGCGGGCTAGACTGGGATTGTTCAGAACCAGGATGGAAAGTGAAGGCCTCCACAGACTCAGAGGAAAACTTACAGAGAATGATCGAGGACCTTCACAGGGTGTGAACGTAGACCCAAAGAAGAAAAGGAAGGAAACAAAGGTAGTGTTTAGTAATCAGTTGGCCGTGTTCTCCCTTAATAATACAAGACAACGTGTTTTCTGTGTAGAATTAGTGGAAGAAAGGTGAGTGTGGACGCCCCATAGAGGTGGGGAGGGAGAGGAGGGGGAAGGCTAGCACGTGTAATATTAGGATGGGAGGGACCGTTGAGAAGGAGAGAGTAATGGAAAGTGAAAGATGAGCAAAAGAAAAGAAATATTAAAAGGTGGGTTGTTGAATGAGAGAACAGAGAATAGAAGAGGCCTGTAGAAGAGAAGGAAGGAAAGACGTGACGGAGGGGAATCGGAACTGTCGAGAAGTGGCCAAGAAAGGGAAGGGGAAGGATGTGCTGAGGAGGATGACGGGGTGTAAGAAAACAGGAAGGCAAAGGGAGGAGGAAGAAAAGACGAATGGGGACCATGAAGGAGGGAACACGGTGGGACGGGAATAAAGGAAGGTGCGGCGGGTGGAAGGAGGAAGGCGAACCAAAGGAAGGAGCTAGTTCGCAGAGAGAGAGAGAGATAATGTGTTGTAATCAGGATGAGTTTGCCAAGGCGGCGTGGCGAGGAGAGGCGAGGCGAGGGAAGGCGAGGCATCCTGCAAGGTCAAGTTAAAGCTGGAGGCTGCTGAAGGAGGCGCAGCAGAAGGAGGAGAAAAAGAAAGAGAGAAAGAAGAAAAAGAGACATATGTAAAAGCACAACAATGTAGAATTTTGAAAACAACGAAAATATTATAAATGGAAGTGATAAAGAAGGTTATGATGATAAGAAAGAACAGAAGAAGAAGAAGAAGAAGAAGAAGAAAGTTCATAAAAGTAAGTACTAATTATAAGAACTTATTAAAACGAAGAAAACAAAATCGTAATGGAAAAGGAAAGAAAGTTGTAATGGTGAAAAGAAGAAGAAGAAGAGGAAGAGGATGAGGGAGAGTATGGTGGCGGCTGTTTCCAATCCCTAATTCTTCACCTCCCACTTACTCTGTACTCACACCGTCCCAGCCATCCTCATCCTGACTTATCATCCCCTTCCTTCCTTCCTTGCAAACTATCGTCCTTTTGTTCCCCCTCTTCAGTCACCTCACACCCTCACCCTCACGCTCCCTCCTTCTCTCACCATCATGCCGTCCCTTCATCCCCTTCCTTCCTTCCTTCCTTCCTTCCTTGCAATCTATCGTCCTTTTGTTCCCCCTCTTCAGTCACCTCACACCCTCACCCTCACGCTCCCTCCTTCTCCCATCATCATGCCGTCCCTTCATTCCCTTCCTTCCTTCCTTCCCTCCTTGCAATCTATCGTCCTTTTGTTCCCCCTCTTCAGTCACCTCACACCCTCACCCTCACGCTCCCTCCTTCTCCCATCATCATGCCGTCCCTTCATCCCCTTCCTTCCTTCCTTCCCTCCTTGCAATCTATCGTCCTTGTGTTCCCCCTCTTCAGTCACCTCACACCCTCACCCTCACGCTCCCTCCTTCTCCCATCATCATGCCGTCCCTTCATCCCCTTCCTTCCTTCCTTCCTTCCTTCCTTCCTTCCTTGCAAACTATCGTCCTTTTGTTCCTCCTCTTCAGTCACCTCACACCCTCACCCTCACGCTCCCTCCTTCTCTCACCATCATGCCGTCCCTTCATCCCCTTCCTTCCTTCCTTCCTTCCTTCCTTCCTTCCTTGCAAACTATCGTCCTTTTGTTCCTCCTCTTCAGTCACCTCACACCCTCACCCTCACGCTCCCTCCTTCTCTCACCATCATGCCGTCCCTTCCTTCCTTCCTTCCTTCCTTCCTTCCTTCCTTGCAATCTATCGTCCTTTTGTTCCTCCTCTTCAGTCACCTCACACCCTCACGCTCCCTCCTTCTCCCACCATCATGCCGTCCCTTCATCCCCTTCCTTCCTTCCTTCCTTCCTTCCTTCCTTGCAATCTATCGTCCTTTTGTTCCCCTCTTCAGTCACCTCACCCTCACCCTCACGCTCCCTCCTTCTCCCACCATCATGCCGTCCCTTCATCCCCTTCCTTCCTTCCTTCCTTCCTTCCTTGCAATCTATCGTCCTTTTGTTCCTCCTCTTCAGTCACCTCACACCCTCACCCTCACGCTCCCTCCTTCTCCCATCATCATGCCGTCCCTTCATCCCCTTCCTTCCTTCCTTCCTTCCTTCCTTGCAATCTATCGTCCTTTTGTTCCCCCTCCTCAGTCACCTCACACCCTCACCCTCACGCTCCCTCCTTCTCCCATCATCATGCCGTCCCTTCATTTCCTTCCTTCCTTCCTTCCTTGCAATCTATCGTCCTTGTGTTCCCCCTCTTCAGTCACCTCACACCCTCACCCTCACGCTCCCTCCTTCTCCCATCATCATGCCGTCCCTTCATCCCCTTCCTTCCTTCCTTCCTTCCTTCCTTCCTTGCAAGCTATCGTCCTTTTGTTCCTCCTCTTCAGTCACCTCACACCCTCACCCTCACGCTCCCTCCTTCTCTCACCATCATGCCGTCCCTTCCTTCCTTCCTTCCTTCCTTCCTTCCTTCCTTCCTTGCAATCTATCGTCCTTTTGTTCCTCCTCTTCAGTCACCTCCACCCTCACCCTCACGCTCCCTCCTTCTCTCACCATCATGCCGTCCCTTCCTTCCTTCCTTCCTTCCTTCCTTCCTTGCAATCTATCGTCCTTTTGTTCCTCCTCTTCAGACACCTCACCCTCACCCTCACGCTCCCTCCTTCTCCCATCATCATGCCGTCCCTTCATCCCCTTCCTTCCTTCCTTCCTTCCTTCCTTCCTTCCTTGCAATCTATCGTCCTTTTGTTCCTCCTCTTCAGTCACCTCACACCCTCACCCTCACGCTCCCTCCTTCTCTCACCATCATGCCGTCCCTTCCTTCCTTCCTTCCTTCCTTCCTTCCTTGCAATCTATCGTCCTTTTGTTCCTCCTCTTCAGTCACCTCACACCCTCACCCTCACGCTCCCTCCTTCTCTCACCATCATGCCGTCCCTTCATCCCCTTCCTTCCTTCCTTCCTTCCTTCCTTCCTTCCTTGCAATCTATCGTGCTTTTGTTCCTCCTCTTCAGTCACCACACACCCTCACCCACACGCACCCACCATCTCACACCAACATGCCGTCCCTTCCTTCCTTCCTTCCTTCCTTCCTTCCTTCCTTCCTTGCAATCTATCGTGCTTTTGTTCCTCCTCTTCAGTCACCTAACACCCACCCCCCCCCCCACCCTCCTTCTCTCCCCATCATGCCGTCCCTTCATCCCCTTCCTTCCTTCCTTCCTTCCTTCCTTCCTTCCTTGCAATCTATCGTGCTTTTGTTCCTCCTCTTCAGTCACCTCACACCCTCACCCTCACGCTCCCTCCTTCTCTCACCATCATGCCGTCCCTTCCTTCCTTCCTTCCTTCCTTCCTTCCTTGCAATCTATCGTGCTTTTGTTCCTCCTCTTCAGTCACCTCACACCCTCACCCTCACGCTCCCTCCTTCTCTCACCATCATGCCGTCCCTTCCTTCCTTCCTTCCTTCCTTCCTTCCTTCCTTCCTTCCTTGCAATCTATCGTGCTTTTGTTCCTCCTCTTCAGTCACCTCACACCCTCACCCTCACGCTCCCTCCTTCTCTCACCATCATGCCGTCCCTTCCTTCCTTCCTTCCTTCCTTCCTTCCTTCCTTCCTTCCTTCCTTGCAATCTATCGTGCTTTTGTTCCTCCTCTTCAGTCACCTCACACCCTCACCCTCACGCTCCCTCCTTCTCTCACCATCATGCCGTCCCTTCCTTCCTTCCTTCCTTCCTTCCTTCCTTCCTTCCTTGCAATCTATCGTGCTTTTGTTCCTCCTCTTCAGTCACCTCACACCCTCACCCTCACGCTCCCTCCTTCTCTCACCATCATGCCGTCCCTTCCTTCCTTCCTTCCTTCCTTCCTTCCTTCCTTCCTTGCAATCTATCGTGCTTTTGTTCCTCCTCTTCAGTCACCTCACACCCTCACCCTCACGCTCCCTCCTTCTCTCACCATCATGCCGTCCCTTCCTTCCTTCCTTCCTTCCTTCCTTCCTTCCTTCCTTCCTTCCTTGCAATCTATCGTCCTTTTGTTCCTCCTCTTCAGTCACCTCACACCCTCACCCTCACGCTCCCTCCTTCTCTCACCATCATGCCGTCCCTTCCTTCCTTCCTTCCTTCCTTCCTTCCTTCCTTCCTTCCTTGCAATCTATCGTCCTTTTGTTCCTCCTCTTCAGTCACCTCACACCCTCACCCTCACGCTCCCTCCTTCTCTCACCATCATGCCGTCCCTTCCTTCCTTCCTTCCTTCCTTCCTTCCTTCCTTCCTTCCTTGCAATCTATCGTCCTTTTGTTCCTCCTCTTCAGTCACCTCACACCCTCACCCTCACGCTCCCTCCTTCTCTCACCATCATGCCGTCCCTTCCTTCCTTCCTTCCTTCCTTCCTTCCTTCCTTCCTTGCAATCTATCGTCCTTTTGTTCCTCCTCTTCAGTCACCTCACACCCTCACCCTCACGCTCCCTCCTTCTCTCACCATCATGCCGTCCCTTCCTTCCTTCCTTCCTTCCTTCCTTCCTTCCTTCCTTGCAATCTATCGTCCTTTTGTGCCTCCTCTTCAGTCACCTCCCACCCTCACCCTCACGCTCCCTCCTTCTCCCACCATCAGGCCGTCCCGTCATACCCTGCCTTCCTTCCTTCCTTCCTTCCTTCCTTCCTTGCAATCTATCGTCCTTTGTTCCTCCTCTTCAGTCACCTCACACCTCACCCTCACGCTCCCTCCTTCTCCCATCATCATTCTGTCATCCCTTCCTTCCTTCCTTCCTTCCTTCCTTCCTTGCAATCTATCGTCCTTTTGTTCCTCCTCTTCAGTCACCTCACCACCTTCACCCTCACGCTCCCTCCTTCTCTCACCATCACGCCGTCCCTACATTCCCTTCCTCATTCATCGTCCCCTTCCTTCCTTCCTGCCTTCCTTGCAATCTCTCTCCTCCAGTTTGTTCCTCCCCTTCTCACATTCTCACGCGCTCCTCATCGCTATTCATCCTTCATCCTCACATCATCATTCTGTCATTTCTCCCTTTATCATCCCCTTCCTTCCTCCCTTTCCTGCAATCTCTCTCCTCCAGTTACTCCTCCTCTTCGTGGCTATCTCACATTCTCTTCATCGCTATTCATCCTTCATCCCTTCATGAACTCTCTCTGCGCCGCTTACCATCATCCCCTTCCTCATTTATCCTCCTCTTCTTTCCTTCCTTCCTTCCTCTTATCTCTCATTTCCTCTGCGGCCCTTACCATCCTCTCACAAGCGTTCAATGCGTTAAGGACCTGGGGTCAAAATCGCGTCAAACCTCAAATTCTTACATCAATGTATCGATGCAGCAAATAAAGCGAACAGAATGTTGGGCTTCATTAAAAGAAACTTTTTATTCAAGAATAAATATGTAATACTTCCGCCGTACAATAGTTTAGTCAGTCCACACTTGGAATAGTCGGTACAGTTTTGGTCTCCTCACCATGCAAAGGACATTGCTAAATTAGAAGGTGTTCAGCGTCGGACAACAAAAATGATCCCTTCCTTGCGCAACAAATCCTACGAAGAAAGGCTTTCCACCCTTAACATGTTCTCTCTTGAGAAACGTCGCCTCCGAGGAAAACTGATCAAATGTTTTAAAATACTTAATGGTTTCACGAATGTAGACAGAACAAAATTCTTTATGATCGATGACACTTTGCGAACTAGGAACAATGGCACAAAACTCAAATGTAGACAAGTAAATTCAGACTGCACCAAATTTTTCTTCACCAAGGTTGTAGTGCGAGAATGGAATAAGCTCTCACCGTCATTGGTCCAGTGTAACACGATTGACTCCTTTAAAAACAAGCTCGACCGTCACTTCCTTGAACTTAATATTAACTGGAGTAGAAAAGCAACGTTTAGGAACCATCTGATTAGTATAGATTCACTTAGGTTTAAGGACAGACCACCGACTCTGGAGCAGGGGGTCTGTGTGGTCTGATTTTCTATGTAAATCTATGTAAATCTTCCTCCCTTATTATTCCTTTACTTCCTTCTTTTCTTCCTTGCTTTCTTCCTTGTAATCTCTATCCTACTTCGCCTCCTCCTCCTTATCATCCACTCTACCTCCTTTACCATCCTTCCTCTACCTACTTTGCCCTTCTTATTAAGCAGCTTCAATCACCCAGGAGCTCAGCCTTAAGCAGGTCTGGTTAATCTTCAAACTTTAGGACGGTGTTTCAGAGGTGCCTAGCTCAGCCGGTGGGAGGGGGGCAGGGGGGCAGGGAAGGCAGTGTGTTACAAGGATCAAAGAGAGAGAGATTTCGCTCCGACGTCATTGTTATGACGTCACAGGGAACGATGACGTCACGCCCGCATCTCGTGCGCACTGGTGCCCAAAGCCATGGCGAAAGCATGGTAACGCACCTTCTGTTACGTTATTT
>NW_026110851.1:101597-111597 GCF_024679095.1 Eriocheir sinensis
AATATACCAACAGAGATGACATGGAATGTAAGAAACTGGGGAAGCAACTGACATACTCTCTTAAACAAGACCAAGCCCTGCAGAAGTACAAGGGAGGGACAGGGAGGAGAAAAAAACAGAATTGTAGCTGTAGAGTAGGAGAGAAAGAGAATGTGGCACATCTATAATTGTGTAATGTAACAAATCTGAGTCAGAGGGAAGGGTAATAGCTTCCGTAGTGACAGCCATAGGCAAAGAGGAGTGGAGCAAGGAGTTAGTAGGAATTTGTACAGTGTAAGGCCAATATGGGAGCAGGGAATAAAAGGATAAAATTGTTAAACTAAAATATAATTGTTTTTAACACAAGAAGTTGTGAGGAAGATGGGGCAATTTGTTCAGCGCAAGGGCTATATAGAGGCTGTGAAGAAACAGACAAAAATTGTTAACTTTAAAACAGGGTTGGCGGTTTAAACCAAACGTTTTAAACCAAATGGTTTAAACCATGGTTTAAACCAATAAAAAAAACAGTGGTTTAAACCAACTAATAAAACCATTTTTTTCTTCTTTTGTGTGTATCTTTGTTAGTTTCATCAGTATTGTGGTTTTAACTATATGTAAGATTTTAATTATGTACAGCAGGGTTGGCGGTTTAAACCAGGGGTGTCAAACTCAAAACCCTTCGAGGGCCAATTCATACTCTGAAGTGCCGTCATGGGGGACAACAAGGGTAGGAAATACATTGACAAGATTGAAGTTACCGTGATACCGCGGGCCATTTATGACTATCCCGCGGGCCATGAGTTTGACACCCCTGGTTTAAACCAAAAACCCATCAATAAAACCAGTGTTTTTTTTTAATCTTTTTTTAGTTTCATCAGGTACTGTGGCTTTAATTATATGTGGTTTTAATTTTTTTTTATTATGCACAGTCATTTTACTAACACCAGGGGCCGGATTCATCAAACCATTTACCAGACCTCTGTTTGGTAGGTTTCGCGGTATTTCCGCCCACCCGGTAAATCGGTATTCATCAACCACTTACCCACCTCTGGTAAGGCCAAAAGTTACCACGGCTCCGAGCACCCGTAACTGAGTTACCGGAGGCGTGGTAAGTGGGTAAATACTGCCGCCTCAGGTTTATTTTCCCGTGTGACTGCTTGTATCGGCGGTTCCTGAACATGACAATGCAATTGCAATAATCTCGGTAGTTGCAGGAGTATGAAAACGTATAATAGTGACGGAAATAAGTGGAGAGAGACGTGGAAAAGACGAAGTGAGTGACACGTAGCCGCATCGGCGATGAGTTATCCTCAGTTTTCACTCTCTACTTATCGTGTTCCATGGTTTTATACGCAAATATTCGACTGACATGCTTAGTAGTGAATGGAAGTGACAAACATGAGTGAGTACAGCCGTGTAAATACCGCTGAGTAAATCAAAATGAACTGCACATTAGCGGGTCAGCTGGCAGCTCTGCACGAATCAAAAGTGGTGTTTTTTTTTACTTAAATTTCCATGATTTTGATCTGCAACGTTAAAGACTCAAAGCAAATAGTTAGCATATGAAAAGAAATGCAGTTCATAAGACTTGTGGGAAGAGTGCACTTGGAACTCTGTTGATGAAGAGTAATCAGTCAAATCATGGGACTATTCTTATTACCTGTTGTTGTTTAGCAGTATGTCTCACAGTCATATTCATTGATTATTGTAATTGTGTTTTGAAATATTTAGATGTCTAGCTGGACATAATTAGTGTCAGAGGAGATACCATGATCATGAAGGCAGTTTTTCCAGCTATAATTAATGAAGTACATGAGACTTACCGTAGGTCAGTTGAGATGTGCTTCGAATTTTACGAAGCGAATCACGTCTGCCGAAGGTGAGCTTTCACATGAGATACACTGCTGCTGCTGCGCCCGCCAGACTTTAAAGAGTACGACACCCACATGAGACACGTAACAAATAAGTAACTACTAGAAGGTACCACTCAGACACGAAGAGTTCAGAGTTCAGAGGACACTGCAGTGTAGGGAGGGAGTGGAGGGCATGTGAAAGCTCACCTTCGGCAGACGTGATTCGCTTCGTAAAATTCGAAGCACATCTCAACTGACCTACGGTAAGTCTCATGTACTTCATTAATTTTACATCAGGAATCACTTATCTGCCGAAGTGAGCATTCCACATGAGATTTTGAAGCTATGTGGGTTCGTACTTAGTTAACAGGAAATTGGAGTAACCTTGAGGAGAAACGAAGTAGACTAGAAAGAGAAATGTACCAATGTTAATAAACATAGAAAAGCATTGTACAGTCTGTACAGACATGTTAACCTACATGAGAACAGCATCCTGAAATATGTCTGGGTTCGAGACAATTTCTTTGTCATAATATTTAGCAAAGGTGGCTTCACGTGACCAGCCAGCCTTTGCCATGATATGCATAATGGGGACATTCATGGATTTAGCTTTTGATGCCGCAGCAGACCGAACACTACCAGCTGAGTACTTGACTGTGTCTATGCCAGATAAGTGAAGCACAGACCTGATCCAACGTGCTAAGGTGTCTTTCGACACTCCCTTGTGGGGCTTGATAAAACTGATAAGCAGACTTTCATCATCATTCTCAAAGCTGCGGAGTTTTTCAGTCTGCGCGACATAAAACTTAAGTGTATCACAGACACAAAGCCGACTATCCCTAGAATATGCATGGAAAGTAATAGTTTTCACATTGAAATCAGGCCTACATTGTTTGATATGTCCTCTTAACATGACTGAAATAGAATCCTTCTTAATTAGTATGCCGCTCAGCAACAATAGGTGCAAGGTCTGCATCCGAGCAGCTTGGGTAAGCGCCATTAACATTACAAGCTTAAGGGTTAAGTCTTTAAGTGAGAGAGTGGGCAGTGGATCCATGTTCCGCAAGTGCTGGAGCACTGGCTGGATATCCCAGGTCTCCGCAAATCTGGGTGCAGATGGTCGTAAGTTAAAAACTCCCTTCAGTAATCTGTTAACAAGTGGATGGTTACCAGCTCGACAACCATCCACTACTATTCCCAGAGATGAAAGAGCTCCTCTGGCTGTATTAACAGCATTATAACCTACACCTCTATGGTAAGTATCAGACAAGAAATTGACAATATCCGCTACAGCGGGATTAAGGGAATTGATGCATTTCCTACCGCAAAACTGTAGCCACCTATGAATGTGTGGTCGATACTGCTTCGCGGTTGCGGGCCGCCACGAAGCCATGATGATGTCCGTGCCCGCCGAAGATACACCGCGTTCTCGCAGCTGTTCCCGGACAAGAGGCAGGCCATCAGCCTGGTGTGTGACATGATTGGGTGTTCCTCCAGTGTTGATGGGTGACGCAGTAGGTACCTCCGTCGCGGTAACAGAAGTGGCTCCCTGATGAGCAGCCTGAGAAGCACACTCATCCATGGTTGGGATGGCCACAGTGGCACAATCAACCATCCCCGCGCCACCTCTGCCCGAAGTTTCTGAAGGCATCTTGCGATTAAGGCAAACGGGGGAAAAGCATAAATTAACTCAAACTGTGACCAATTAATGGAAAATGCATCAAGAAATTCAGCCTCTGGGTCAGGCTGCCATGAACAAAAGCGAGGGACCTGTTTGTTGAGCCTAGAGGCAAAAAGGTCGATGCTGGGCACCCCAAAGTGTGTACATAGTTCTTGAAATATGTCCTCATTTAATTTCCAATCATGCCTATCCTGGAACTTCCTGGACGCAGCGTCAGCCAGGAGATTAACTGCGCCCGGTACATGAGAACACGTAATCCAAGCCTCATTCTTCTCACACCAATCCCAAATTTCTAAACTAATGTCATTACACACAGCAGATCTTGTGCCCCCCATTTCATTGACATAGTGAACAGCAGTCATGTTATCACAAAATACCCGAATGTGTTTGCCCCTGAGGAGGTCCGTAAATGACTGTAATGTCAAAAGTATGGCTCTAAGTTCCTTGGCATTAATATGTAAATCTGATTCTAAAGAGGACCATCTTCCATTAGTCTGCCTCCCATTCAGAGAGCCTCCCCAACCTAAGTTTGAGGCATCAGTATATAGATCTAATTCCGTGCCACTCCGAAAGATGTGTCTAGTTTGTAGGGTGATGTTGTTCAACCACCACGAGAGATCTGATCTCATATCATCAGTGACTGCCATCCATTTATTAAAGTTACCTTTCACCTTCTGCAGCGCAGAGATCTTTGCTGATTCCAATTTTCTATAATGTAGTTTACCCATCTCAACAGCAGGGAGGGCAGCAACTAGCAAACCTATTACTCTGGCCACATCCCTGATACGAGCCTTATCACAACTATAAAGTTCCTCACAGCTGCGAATAAGTTTACATTTCCTACGCTCAGGTAACGTGACCGTCATTGAAACAGAGTCAATGACATTACCCAGATATTCCAAACGTGTGGTGGGTATTAAAAGAGATTTATCTTCATTAATACAGAAACCAAGATTTTTAAGCATTTGTACTGTGGCATTTACACTCTCAAAACATCCACTTAAGGTGCTGTGGGCAATAAGTGTGTCATCGATAAAACTGGTGATGACATGACCCATCTCTCTCAACTTTGCATAAACCGGTTTCATTAATTTGGTGAACAAGCGTGGTCCTTCAGCAATCCCGTTAGGAAGACATGTAAATTGATAAATTCTCCCCTGCCACTTGAAGCACAAAAAACGCTGTTGTTCCTCAGCTATTTTGATAGCGTAATAAGCATGTCGTAGATCAACTGATGCCATGTAATCACCTTTGTTAAGCAACCTAATGGCCTGTGCAAAATTTTCCATTTTAAAGTGCTGATAGGGAATGTGGGTATTAAGCTTCTCAAGGTTGAGAATCATCCTAACACCGCCATCTTTTTTCTTACGCAAGAAAACAGGAGAAAGAATTTGGCCTTCAAACCTACTAGTTTCCCTGATGACCTGCATTTCCAACAGTTGAGAAATTTCCTGGCAAACAATACCCTTGTCTTCCTCACTAAAAATATACTCAATATCTTCATGAAATAAATGGCTAATATCATCAACAGGAATGTTAAGATGGCAATGTTGAACAATGTCCAAAACATGAGAATCATTGGTTAATTTTCTCCATTCCTTCACAAAGTATTGAAGCCTGCCAGCTTCAAAGGGCTGACTTACCACATTTACCGCCGGGGCATGGGGCGACCCCGGCCGCGGTAGTTTTTTGGATCCGAGCCCAGGCGAAGGGAAGACTGCCGGTGTTCACCCTTGTGGCCATACATATGCTGCCCGTAAGGCTGGAACCTGGAGGCAAACCCCTTGTAAGCAGGGATACCTTGTGAGCCTCTGGACTTCCATCCAGCAAATCTTGATGTAGAGGGCAGCTGTTTCTTGTTGGTGAAATTTGTCTTCAATTTTTCCGCCTCCTCAATGTGTTTTGCTGCTTGAGAGACGTCATCGCCAAACAGGAATCGAGTCATGGGGACCTTGTCGGAACACAGGTGTGCATATTTCTGATTGATTTCTCTCTTGATGATAAATCGGCGCGTCAGGTTATTTTTATGGTGAGCATTCCCCAGCAGGCCGAGGGCACCATTAAGCAGAGCAACTTCCTGGGCAACTTGTGGATGTCCAGTCTGAGCAAACCTGTCCAACACTGTGAGAGACTTAGTCAAGATAGTGGCTGCCATGACAATGTCCTTACCAACGCCCTTCATACGGTGGTCTGTTTTCTTGGCGTCAGGTTTAAGTGCATCCAAGATCTGAGCGTTACATTCCACTGGAGACAACGCTACACAATTACTGGGTCTCTTGATAGCGTCATCCTCTAGAATTTCCTTGTACTCTTCCTCTCTCAGCCCGTGGTCAAAAACATGATTCCCCATGCCAGCCACCCGCCCATCAATGTCGGCCCCAAGTGCATCCACGGGACCATAGACCTCGGCACACCGCTGAAGGACACTTACTGATTGTAGATCATGCACTGAATCCTTGTCATCGTCATCACCAGAGACGTAAGGTACATCGGCAGCAAACCCAGAGAATGTGGCGGGCGAGATAGGGGCGGGAGTAAGCACCGCCCGGCTGTTGTTTACACTGGGAGGTGGGTCGGTGTTTACACTGTTATGTGCGCCGTTAGCGCCACCACCAACACCACACTGTTTATCTGCTTTCAACTCGTTAACTTCACTCCGTAATTCAGCAATAGCGTCCAGAACCATATTCCAGGGTGGGACAGGGGAAGCATCACGATGGCCGGCAGCCCGTGAAGTAGATGGGAAGCAAGCAGAGTGAGCATCAATGGCCGCCTTCCCCGACACACCAACACTGCGCTTGCCAACATATTCGTGCCGTCGAACACTTCGAGAACTATCCCGATGCGAGGTGCGGGGGCCCTTGCTGGAATGCATGCGGGAGGAGTGCGTCTTCGAGTGTGAACTAGCATGTCCTGAGCCGTCCTCCACGTCCGACAAGCGAGAGTCGTGCTCAGAAGACGACATCATGGCCGCCTCAGAGTACGGAGGCAAGATATCATCAACAGGGCCGTAAGCCCCAAAACCCCCACTAATGGGTATGCACCCGCTCCTAAACGGATGACGGGTGGTGTTGCAGTCAGCTCCTAAACGGATAACAGACTGTGGCACGCCTTTCCGCTCCAAATTTGGATGACGGGATGAAGGCCGCCAGGCTTGAGAGGGGACGTCTGGTAAGCGCGAGAGCAACAAGCCAACTGGCGGGCGCAGCAGCAGCAGTGTATCTCATGTGGAATGCTCACTTCGGCAGATAAGTGATTCCTGATGTAAAATTATAATCAGCCCCTCAAGCCTCACATTATTCTCGGCCACCCTTGGACTTTGGTTGTTCAGATGTTAGTCGACATAGCTCTACATACTGAGTTCTTCCTTGCGTGTAAACAAATATTAACAAATGTGTGGAAATCATTCACTTCATTTACACATCCAATATTTCCAATAGATTAATAAAATAATGGTCAAAGCACATGAGTGATGTATTATTTATTGAAAAAAAATTTGGGGTGGGGAGTGTTCTGTGTCCCTCTAACAAATGTTATTGATATGCTGGTAAAATGATATTTAACAAAGTAATAATGGAGGGAGAATTTGGAATGCAGGGGCCAAGGGGTAAGTAATGCTGGTGATAATTATATTTTCAGCTGTTAGTTTTATCGGATAATATTAGGTTAGTTTGGGTTTTCAGGACTCCTAACCCAAGCAAAATATAATGCACTGTGGTGTTTATCACCTGTGGACTATGTTGATTTTGCCAAGTTGGAAACAATTTTGTAAAACATTTTACCAGAATGTCAGTAGGAATTAGGGAGCAAGAGACCTGTTGCTTGACAAGCTGCCGTGACATTTCATCCGAAGAAATGGAGACACTGTTTTAGATCTGGATGGAACGTTTGATAATAAATAGTTATTTACTTTGGTTCTATATAATTATATTAGCTGATCACTGGACTTTTTTAAGTAACTAGAACAAAAAGAATCCAATTCTAGCATATGAGATTATTACCCTATATAAATTATTTTATTGAAGGTGAAATGGCGCTGCTCTGGGCACTGGAACATGACAGGCTACGACGGGAAAGAGTTTTCAGAGACCGTCTCAATCCTTTAGAGGTCAGCGATGATCTCCTCATACACTATTATCGGCTGCCCCGCCATGAAATCCTTCAGCTGTGTGAGGAGATTGGACCACATATCCACAGGCCCACAAGTAGGACAAGAGCAATTCCAATCCACACACAGATCTTGGTTGCCCTGCGTTTTTATGCCAGTGGGACATTTCAGAATGTGGTGGGTGATGTAGCTGGTATCAGTCAGTCATCAATATCAAGAATATTGAATGATGTTACTGAGGCTTTGTTGAACAAAGCAAAACGAGAAATAAATATGCCCCAAAATCTGCAGGAGCTCATGCTTATCAAGCAAGATTTTTATGGCCTCAGTGGATTCCTTTCTGTCATAGGGGCAATAGACTGCACTCATATACCCATCAAAGCACCTGCAAATGCAGTTGTTTATCTGAACAGAAAGAGGAAGTACAGCCTTAATGTACAAGTTGTGGCAGACTCAAAGATGAGGATCATCAGCTTCTGTGCAAGCTTTCCCGGGAGTGTTCATGACTCCTACATATGGCGTCAAAGTGTTCTGCGCCAGCAGTTTGTGGAGGGCCAGTACGGAGACTCACTACTTCTTGGTAACCTTTGCTGTATTTTGTAAAATTTAGCAGCTGTAAGAAAAACAGCATAAGTTAATGTGCCTCCATGGTGCTGTGGTTTGTATACATTTTCACAACTGTGTGCCTGAGTTCAAATCCTTCTTTTCTGGATGATTGGTAAATTATTACCTGGGGAAGGTGAACCGATAACCTGGATGCTGCACTGGGCCTGTGTCCCAAGTTAATGGATTGTTACCCACCACAGGCTGAAGGGCCAATGGTATGGAGATGAGTATCGTGACCATTCAAAGCTAATAGCATATGCTCCCAACTTAACCTGTATGTTAATGTTTGGCTTTGTTATCTTCTTGACTTGTCAGATGCATTATCCTGGTTATCCTTTCGAGGGATTAATATGGATGAGTATTTACAAAAAGGTTATGGAAATGCTGTCAATTCACAGTCACAGCATGTATTCTGACCCTTTTAGAACAATTTTGCTATTTACCAACTGCTTTCCAACTTCCACACTCATGCTTGTCCAGAATCTAATAACTTTCCTCAGTGTTAAGCCCTTTTAAACTTTGTTTTTTGTAATGCTTACAAAATTCATTTATATACATAAGTGCCTCTGAAGTGTATTTACTAGCAAATATAATTTTTATGCGGTAAATAGGACAACCTGTTTCATTAGGGAAAAATAAAGAACAAACAACAAGGAATGGACTGGGTGTCATAAGAATAAAAGACAGGGTAGTATATGTTCTATTTTTATAAAATGGCCACTCATATTTTTTAGAGCAATGGAAATGTAGTTAAGGAATGGAAAGAGACAAAGAGTAAGGAACATTATGAAATGTATACTGCATAATAGGGCAGACAAGGCCCCTGTATATAGATATCATTTGGGAGGATAAAAGAACTGGCAGAGATGATACAGAAAGCCCAACCTCAAGGAAGCTGATTAAGTAAGAGAGGAGATGTGAAGTTTCCAGTTGAGATTTTGAGTTAAGGATAGACCGAGGATGTTTATTGTAGGTGACAGCTGAGTGTTATTGAGAAATGGGGGATAAGTGTTTGGAAGATTGTGTCAAGTTGACAGGTTAAAAAATTGAGTTTTAGAGGCGTTGAAGGACTTGGCTTAATTGGAAGTAATAGTAAGGTATGAAGTTGAGCATTCTGCAGCCTCCATCCTGGAATCGTGTAGTTTCTGTTGGGAAGGTCTTTTGTAGTCTGAAGGATTGGAATGGTCACCCGTCTTAGGCACAGGCTGCATGTTGGCATACTTCCAGTAGAAAGTAAAACTTAGATGTTAAAAGACAGTGGTGCTGGACGGAGTGGTTGGCCATGTTGGTGGTGCTGGGTGTGGAGGTCTGCTGGATGGTCCTAAGGGAGGGGCTGAGGAGGCATCTGTGGAGGGATCCTTTAAGGTGCAGTGGCTGTTCATCCTCGCTTTTGGGCTGGACGATAAATGGGTACCTGAGGAAGATTGGGGAAGGTAAACTGATGTAAACTGGATGTCACCCTAGCACAATGCCTTGGAAGTAATGGGATCTTTTTCACCGCAGGCTCAATGTGCTGTAAATGAACTTTGAGGCCACACGCAGCTACAGCGTGTGGTCCCATTGTAGATAATAGTGTCTTAATACTACCCTCTTGAAAGAGCTTAAGTAGTAGACAGGAAGATATACAAACAGAAAAAGGCTGTTCCAGAATTCACCAGCTTAAGGGATGAAAGCATTAAGGAGCTGGTTAACTTTCCCTTAACAAAAACAACCACTGCAAAGATGATGTTAGATGAAAAATTAGTTTATATTCTGATCCTTGCAGGTGATTCT
>NW_026110851.1:116597-164097 GCF_024679095.1 Eriocheir sinensis
ATTGCCCAATATATCTAGGTACATCTCCTACTCTAGCCCCATCCAAATCCAGTATGTTACCAGATGAAACATGGTCGGGGCAGAGATCCACCAGTGAAGACCCTAAGAAGTGAAGCAGTCCACAAATTGTTCATGAAGTGGAGTATTTTCTTACTAACAGGTGTTCTCTCTGGTACCAAGGAATTAGAGGTAAAGTCACACATGATGGCTACCTCTATTGAAGGACATAAAGAATATAAAAAACTACATTAAATTTGAGTTATCAGAAAAGCTACAAAGAGGAAAATATACTATTAATATATACAGATTAAATTCAATGAAATGTATAACACAAACATTATTGCAGTTAACTTCAACAAAGTTAATAAGTTTGTTAACACCGAGACACTCCAATATGCCTCCCAATGTTGCCAGGAACATCAGAACGAGCTTTGTTGTATAGCATAATATACAAATGAATCAGGAACATCAGATAATAAAAGTTAATAAGGTAATAAGGAACCAAATTTCAAAAATGTGAAATCTATTACAGGCTGGAGAACTGTTCCTCCAAGACTGTTCACTGCATTATTTAACACTACAGAAGATATATTCTCACCTGTGCTAGTCGCCTCACGTCTTAATTCTCCCAACTTCTTCTTAGTGTGGCGCTTGAAGTCGGAGAACTTCATGCGAACCTCCTCCACGCTGCGCCCAACTCCACTCACGGCGTTGACCTCCTCCACCACAGCTTCCCAAGCTCGTTGCTTGGCTGCAGCGGTGACGCAAGAGGACAGAGGCCCTGTGATGGTTTCCCATCTTTGCCTCACCCCTGTGATGAGGGCTAAAATTTCCTCGTTTGAGAAATTGGGCCGCCTTCTTTTCACAGCTGACGCCATGTTTTGAAAGTGAGGCGCGCTTCTGGCGTTAGCGTCGCCGAACCTTCATCATTATTATCCATATGCAACAGAATGCTCACCAAATGACGGAAACTATGGAGGTAACATACAGAAACGTGCAGAATATTGTATAAGCGATTATATTTTTATTTCAAAGATAAATATACAAGTAATGTGCTTTCATTCATAAAAAACACATCTTATTGAGGGATTACAACGCTAATTATTTGTTTTAAGGCAGTATTTACCTCTGTACAATACACATGTCTTGATTTTGAAGTCTGTGCATTAGTAAACAAACGACACGTGAAAGCCCAAATACATTATGAAAGGTTGCACGTGATTGGCTATCCAGCCCAACCAATCGTTGCTAGGGTGCAAGTTACCGGAGCGTTACCATGCCGTTGATGAATCCCGTGGTTGAAAGATGCCGCAGCTCTGGTAGCGCTCCGGTAAATGCGAGAGATACCAGAGGCGTGGTTGGTAAGATTGATGAATCCGGGCCCAGGATGAAAACGTCAGTTGGTAAACTCAAATCTCTATTCAAATGCTGTAACTTTAAAGTAACTGAAAACGTAATTTTGGTACATTATATATATATATATATATATATATATATATATATATATATATATATATATATATATATATAGATATATATATATATATATATATATATATATATATATATATATATATATATATATATATATATATATATATATATATATATATATATATATATATATATATATATATATATATATATATATATACACACACACACACACACACACACAGATGATAATCAACCAGAGAGTCATATAAATCGGATCTTTAGAGACACATATAACTTGGTGAGAAATATTGGAGTAGCATTTAGCTACATGGACAAGGACATGATGAGAAGGCTAATCACTACCATGATTAGACCAAAATTAGAATATGCAGAGGTAGTGTGGTCCCCCCATAAGAAGAAGCATATAAAGAAACTAGAAAGAATACAGAGGATGGCATCAAAATGGTCCCAGAGTTGGAAGGATTAAGATACGAGGAAAGATTAAAGGAAATTAACTTAACAACACTGGAACAAAGAAGAGAAAGGGGAGACCTAATCCAAATTTATAAATTATTAAACAAAATAGATGAAGTAGATAATGAAGAACTGCTACTAACAGAAGGAAACATAAGCAGAAATACAAGAGGACACAGTAAAAAATTGAGAAAGGGGAGATGCTTGAGAGACACAAAGAAGTATAGCTTCCCGCAAGAAATGTAGAGGTTTGGAACAGTCTGAGCGAGGATATAGTATCAGCGAGGAGTGTGCAAAGCTTTAAAGATAAGTTGGATAAATGCAGACACGGAGACGGGACCACACGAGCATAATGCCCAGGCCCTGTAAAACTACAACTAGGTAAATACAACTAGGTAAACTAGGTAAATACACACACACACACACACACACACACAGTAATTCCCTAAACAGACTCCACATTTACTGGGCCAATGCGACATGTTTTCAGCCCCCAAACAGCCCCTTCCAAGCCCTCTAGTGTGCCCAGACCTTCCAGTAGAGGCCAGGGCAGCTCAACAGATTAGCCCCAGCCCAGGGACGGGCTTTAATAACACTAACAGACGTATTTTGACAACAATGACAGTCACCAAGAACCTGTAGAGTGGACAGGAGGAGGAGAGAGGAGGGAAGGAAGGGAGAAGAGGAGGAGGAGCAGAGAAAGAAAACTTGAAAGAGGAGGAGAAGGAAGAAATAATGATGAAAAGATGGAATAAAAGAAAGAGAATAAGTGGAGAAAAAATGAATAAAAAAGAAATTGTGTTATTTTTTACCTTTGTTCCTAAGTCTTCTTCCTCTTCTTTTTCTTCTTCTTCTTCATCTCATTCCATGGAAGAAGTTAAGTTGAATTAGTATTCGTATACTAAAAATAAGAAAACTGTGTTTCCCTGCCTCCCTGATACGTTCCCTGCCTTCTAGCACTATAGTTCTGCCGCCTCGTCCAGCCTCCCTGTTATATGTTTAAGGCTGAGATTTTTCTCTCTTTTCTACTACACCCGGTCCCACACGTCCTCTGCGTGTATTGAAACATACGAGACATTAATCAAGACAAGGAGAGGGTTTTGTCGGCTGCCCGGGATTGAACCTGTGACCAGCGTGACGGGGGAGCCACTACCTTACCAGTTAGCCAAAGAGGTACCCCGCTGGCTGAGTGGGTTATGGGAGGCTTGCCCATCAGGCCTAATCGCTGCACTACATATGCATTAAAACAACACTGAAAACAATTACAATTATGAAGAAAAGAATGGAATTGACGGCATTCCCACATCACATCTTAATTCTCCCTTTCAATGCCTCCCTCATGTATTCCCTCCCTCTCCACACTGTAACAGGCAAGTGACAAGGGCCAGGAGGAGGAGGAATTAGTGATAAGGGAAGGCATGCCTGACACCACAAAACCTCAAAACTGCCAACTCTCTGAATAAGCTGAAAAACTAAAATACCGGAGCCTACATTATTCCCTCACCTCCTCTCCATCTCCTGGTTCCTTCCGTCCAGGAGAGAGCAGCGGAGTTCCTTGAGCAGGCCCTTCCACTTGTAAACCTGGGACTTCTTGGACGTGAGGCATCTTGGACAGCTCTGTGGTGAGGTGCTCAGGCTGGGGAGGAGGAGAAATGTGTAGGGAATGTGTTGGGGGAGGGAGGGGAGAGGGGAAGGAGGAGAGAAGAGAAGTTAGCAAGATTTTACTGTATATTAACCAGACATGGGGCGACTACTTATATTATGTAATCGATTACGATTATGATTACTTCATATTTTCACGATTACGATTACAATTACAATAAAATTAGGTGTAATCAAGTACTATTACGATTACATGATGTATTAATCGTGGTTACAATCATGATCACAGGAAGGACTGAAAGGTGAACTTGCAAATTTCACACATGTACCATACTGAATATTTAATTGGTTGAATTACTATAGATATTTAGAGTACACACTTGTTGTATGAGAAACCATTAACTAAACTTTGATAATGTAATCACAAAAGTAATCACGATTACAGTTGTACTTTTATAATGTATTCGATTATGATTATGATTACTTAAAAAAATAAGAGGGTAATCGATTACGATTACTTGAAAAACTGTAATCGATTGTAATTGATTACGATTACCCCATGTCTGATATTAACATGATTCATAACGCAGCATGACTAAGGTAAAGAAGAAGAGGGTATATTAATTAACATGATTCATAACGCAGCATGACTAAGGTAAAGAAGAAAAGGATATATTAATTAACATGATTCATAACGCAGCATGACTAAGGTAAAGAAGAAGAGGATATATTAATTAACATGATTCATAACGCAGCATGACTAAGGTAAAGAAGAAGAGGATATATTAATTAACATGATTCATAATGCAGCATGACTAAGGTAAAGAGGAAGAAGAAGAAGAAGAACAAGAAGAGGAACAAGACCAGGAGCATTATCCAGGGTCTGTGTAAAGCCTTTCTCTAAGCCCGCCCTGCACGCGGAGTTGTTGGTTGTGGCGCCACACGTCTCAGAGCCGGAGGGCTTCCTGGCCCGCTGCCCCTCCATCTCCGGGGCCAGGCTCTGGAGCTTCTTCTCAGCCTACTGGAGGATCTGAGGGAGGAAAAAGGAAATCAATCAAAGTTCTTCCTCACTAAAGATGTCACTTAATATGAACTACATACTGGCAGCCTCTTTGCTATTTTTTGCCTTCATTAAATTCCTGGAGGGTCTGAGAGGAGGAAAAAGGAGTATGAGTAACAGCAAAGGCACAGCTCTGCCTCACCATAAGATGTCATTTACAGCAACTAAAAACACTGCGGCCAGCTTCCTAACTATTTCTGGCCTTTGTTGAATGATTCCTGGAGGGTCTGGGAGGAGGGAGGGGAGAAGGGGCAGAGGGAAAGGAGGAAAGAAGGAACAGGAGAGAAGGAGGAAAGAAGGGAAGGAGTGGCAAAATCACAGCTCTTCCTCACCAATAGATGTCATTTATACCAACTAAAAAATGCTGGCAGGTTCCTAACTATTTCTTGCCCCCGACATATTTCTGATGCTGGCAGGTTCCTAACTATTTCTTGCCCCTGACATATTTCTGATGCTGGCAGGTTCCTACTATTTCTTGACCCTGACATATTTCTGATGCTGGCAGGTTCCTACTATTTCTTGCCCCTGACATATTTCTGATGCTGGCAGGTTCCTAACTATTTCTTGCCCTTGACATATTTCTGATGCTGGCAGGTTCCTAACTATTTCTTGCCCCTGACATATTTCTGATGCTGGCAGGTTCCTAACTATTTCTTGCCCGTGACATATTTCTGATGCTGGCAGGTTCCTAACTATTTCTTGCCCGTGACATATTTCTGATGCTGGCAGGTTCCTAACTATTTCTTGCCCCTGACATATTTCTGAAGTGTTCTGGGGGGAGGAAAAAGGTGACAGGAGCACTGGAGAAAGTGAAGCTCTTCCTTACTAAAAGATGTTGATTAATAATAACAAAAAAAATCATTGGCAGCTTCTATGTTATTTCCTGCCTCTGTTAAATTGGTAGGGAGGAGGAAGGTGTGTGTGTGTGTGTGTGTGTGTGTGTGTGTGTGTGTGTGGCTGGAGGGAGGCAGCTATTAGCAAGTTCAGAACAGCAGTGACTATGAAATTAAGGCATAGAAGATAGGAATTAAAGAAGAATGAGTGTGATGGCAGTGACTTAGAGAGGACTGAGTGAAGCAAATGGCAGTCAGGACAAAATGCAGAAATAAGGAAGGACAAGTATTTCAGAGTTTACCAGGGAAAGGGATGGAAAAAAGTGATGATTTTGGTTAACTCAGGCATTAGGAAGTTAAATAGCAGAGGAATGAGCTTGAGCAGAAAGCCTCGGGCACTGCAGAAGGCTGGAAGGAAGCAGCTGTTAGCAAGTTCTGAACAGCAGTGACTATGAAATGATGGCACAGAAGACAGCACAGGAAGGGAAGAATTTGAGTGTGGTGACAGGGACTTAGGAAGATGATTTAGGACAGATTGTAAATGCTTCATGTGGAAGAGTGCAACAGCTGAGTATTGTAAAGGATAGGGAAAAGTTGCGTGAAAGGCTGCGTCAAGTTGGCAGATGATGAAGTTAAGGTCCATATTGTCAAACTCCTCACAGGCTTGCTCCATCTATTTCAAAAGGCTCTCGCAGAGGTTGTCGGGGTCTCCATGGGCGGTTTCCTGAGCCTGGCGGTAGTTTTGCATGGCTTCTGTGCCTTGAAGGAGAAAACACCCAAGACAACCCAGTTACTCTTCCCTGTGGGCTTGGGAAATAGGCACAGTGGGAGCCTGTTAGGAAGACAGGGACACAGAGATACAGACAAACAGAGATGCAGGCTGATGCTGCTGATAGTTTCACACGGCTGCTGCACCCTGAACGGAAAAACACCACCCAGGAAAACACGGTTAACCTTCTCTGTGGCCTTGGGGAATGGTAACAGTGGGAGCCTGATATGCTTAGGACCATAGGCTGACTTACAGCGCCTCATTTTGGGTGTTGATGACATAGAATTTCTCTCTCTCTCTCTCACACAAACACACACAAACACAAACACACACACACACACACACACACTGGAGTGAAAAACAGTATGCACATGGAGGAGGAGGTGGAGGAAGAAGAGGAGGAAGAGTAAAAAGAAAAGGTAAAAAATTGATAATATTAACTTTAAAAATATATCATTCATGTAAAAGTTAACCTAAATTCAGCCTTTAAAATTGCAACAATCCTGCCACACATCAGTGCACTCATGTTATATCAGGTGTTCTCTTCACAGTTTCCTCATGATCTCAGGCTGTGTGGTGGACCGTCCCTTCCTGAGTGGACAATAGCCATGTGGCAGGCTGGGCCAAGGTGCCAGAAGAAGACATTAAGTTTTTGAGAGATGGGATGAGAAGTTTTCAGGTAAGAACTTGAGATAAGGACAGAGCAAGGGTGTTTGCTGTAGAGGAGAGGGCACAGCTGCATGTCACCAAAGAATAATCTTGATAGAGGAATGCTTTGCCTGGGATTCTTACACACTACTGACCCTCACACACCAGCTATTTCTTAAGGCAAAGAGAGAGGTAAAATGCATTCTCAGGAGTGGTTATTAGAGTTCATGGCACAGAAGCCTTGTCAAACTACCACCAGGGTCACAAAACTACCCACGGAAAGGCCCACAACTCCTATAAAAGTCACGTCACGTGTGTGTTTGGGCGCTGGAATCTCGAAATAACGTGGCCCATTGCCCGCTCAGAATAGATGGCATCACTGTAAACACTCGCCTGCCCTGTGCCATGAAGGGCTCGGGTCGACCACCAGGCCCTTAAAGAAAGCCTACCAGCGGTAGGCCAGGATGTAAAAAAAAAAAAAAAATAAATAAATAAATAAATAAATAAATAAATAATAATAATAATAATAATAATAATAATAATAAAACAATAAATAGATAAATTGATAAATGAGTAAATAAATTCCAGCAGCTGCGGTGGAGTGCCACATGTTGGAGCAGTGGGAGCACACGTGGCCCGTCCAGTGGCCCCCGTAGTGGCCCTGGCCTGGGAGGGACGAGCGGGAAGTGATGAACGGCCGCCTGGCTCCCACACCCTGCAGGGCTCTGCCAACAAGTAATGGCCATATTGATAGTAATAATAAACAAGTATTGGTATGTTATAAGAAAGAGGACTGGCGGGCACTCCTGAACTTGGTAGCTGCATGCCTCAACCCCTACCGTCCATAATTTTAAACACTGGCTCATCCCTATGCTGCCCTAATCCCTTATGCAAGAGTCAGCCAGCCAGCATCTTCATTCTTTCATCCCTTTGGCTGGTAAACTCTGAAAGAAAAACAGCCTTCCTTCATCTGTATTTCCTCTTGCCTATGACTTGGGTATATTATTAATAAACTGTAACGATAATAAATGCACACCACAAACTTACTACAAGCACATTACTAATGTACTGTACCCATACTGAATGCATACCACAAACTTACTACAAGCACATCACTAATGTACTGTACCCATACTGAATGCACACCACAAACTTACTGTCAGCATATCCCTCCCTGCACCTAAAACTCTGAGCATCATAGACTTACGCATTGGTGGCACTCGTCTCTGACAGTCCATAGAGGTTGTGGAGGTTGTAGTGGAGTCCGATGTAGTGCCTTGCCGACATGCACACCGTGTGGTAGAAGAGAGAGTCTCTGACCACTGGTGGCAGACCAGAGGTTTGAGGGTTCATTCATCTCCTGAGAGTGAGTGAGTGAGTGAGTGGAGAGTGAGTGAGTGGAGAGAGAGAGAGAGAGAGAGAGAGAGAGAGAGAGAGAGAGAGAGAGAGAGAGAGAGAGAGAGAGAGAGAGAGAGAGAGAGAAAATAAGTTTGGAGTACCTTTAGAAAGACCCTTTGCTCGATTTTATCTCGCCTCTTTGCGTTTTTAAATTCGCCCCTTATAAATTTATCACCTCCTCCTCCTCCTCCTCCTCCTCCTCTTCACACTTCGTCTTAATTGCAGTACTCTCACGCCACGCCTCATCACATCCTCCTCCTCCTCCTCTTCCTCCTCCTCTTCACACTTCGTCTTAATTGCAGTACTCTCACGCCACGCCTCATCACATCCTCCTCCTCTTCCTCCTCCTCCTCTTCGTCTTCATCTCCATTCTCCTCTTCCCTTTTCGTCTATCTTTTTCATTATTTCCTTTTTATCATTTTTCTTTTTCATCATCTTTCTAAAGCATATTTCCATTTCAAGGAAGAGGAGAAAGAGGAGAAGGGGAGGAGGAGGAGGAGGAGGAGGAGGAGGAGGAGGAGGAGGAGGAGGAGGAGGAGAGAATATCGATCATTCAATTTTTCCCCTATTACCTCTTTCTTCCATTCCTATCCTTACTTCCTCTCTCTTTCCTCTTCTTTCTCTCTCCATATTCCTTTCCTCTTTCATTTGTTTTCCTCTACTTTATCATTATTTCCCTCCTCCTCCTCAACCCTTCTCTCCCCTTTATTCTCTTATATTATCTCTACCTTCATCCTTTTCTCTCCTCTCTCTCTCATTTCCTTTTCAATTCTCCCTCCCATTCTCTCTAGCTCGTCTCTCCTCCCCTTCCCTCCCTTCTACCCTCCTCTTCCCTTGTGTTTCCTATCTCCCTCTGTTATTCCTCCCTTCTCCCTTCTTTCCTCGTATTACTCTCTTCCCTGTTCCTCCATTCTCTCTCCCTCTCCCTCCCTTTCTCTCTCTCCCTTCACGCATCAAATCCTAACCCTCCTATATAATTTTTCCCTTTTTTCCTCCCCTCTTTTCCTCCCCTCTCTGTCCCCCCGCGCCACAAAATTACTCGCCTTTTACACTCGACATCCCTCCTCCTCCTCCTCCTCCTCCTCCTCGTCGTCAGCAAGCAAACACTCAACGTCCCCTTCTCCTCCTCCTCCTCCTCCTCCTTCCCCCTTGTTTCCTCTCCAACACGCTACTCTCTCTCTCCCTCCCTCTCTCTCTCTCTCTCTCTCTCTCTCTCTCTCTCTCTCTCTCTCTCTCTCTCTCTCTCTCTCTCTCTCTCTCTCTCTCTCTCTCTCTCTCTCTCTCTCTCTCTCTCTCTCTCTCTCACACACACACACACAAACACACAATGCAGGAAACTGAACCTTGGTAGCAGTGGGGGCAGGCTCTGCCGGGCAAGGGGCGGCGGCCGCCACCAGCTTATTTTGTTGTAACTGCCGCCGCCTCGTTCACCGTGACTTTTGTCAAACATTTACAAAACAAATGAAGACAAAATTAGTGAGCACAATGTTCCCTAAAACCTGCAGCAAGCACAACATCAGACGCACCGTGCTCGGCACCTGCGTCGTGCTGGCCGCCGACGGCGGCGCCAGCGGCGGGGCTCGGCCCCGCAAGGTGACCATCACCCTTTGCCGGCGTCGGGGGTGCTGGCGAGCCCTCAGCTCGCGGAAGGTGGCCGCCTTCGCCTTCCGGAGGCGTCCGGCCCTTCTCCGTCACTGCCCCGCTGGACCTGGAGTACCTCTTCAGGTGCAGCGGAAACCAAACGCCGAAGCCACGCAGATCAAGATCTGTGTGGCGTACCGCCGCAGTGCAACTCGCAAGGCCCGCGTTAGCCTGGAGGAGTTCCTGGAGGCGCTGCTGGACGGAGGGCGACCTGGCAGCTTCTGCTTGTACATCTATGAAGACAAAGTCGGCCTCCAGCAAGCCAGTCAGCAGTTTCAGGCCCTTCCCACAACATGGCCACTGGAACAGAAACCCGACAAGGGAAAGAAGGCCATGTATACTGAAGGAAACACCGCCAATGATGAAGACACCTACAACGAATGGAAAGTTTACCTAGAAAAGGTGTTTGCGGTGGAAGATCATGACGATGACACTTACAATGACGATGACACCTACAATGACGATGACACCTACAATGATGAAGACACCTACAACGAATGGAAAGTTTACCTAGAAAAGGTGTTTGCGGTGGAAGATCATGACGATGACACTTACAATGACGATGACACTTACAATGACGATGACACCTACAATGATGAAGACACCTACAACGAATGGAAAGTTTACCTAGAAAAGGTGTTTGCGGTGGACGATCATGACGATGACACTTACAATGACGATGACACTTACAATGACGATGACACCTACAATGAACGGAAGGATCTCCCGGAAAGGGTGCTTACGGTGAAAGATAAAGACTTTGGCGAGGCGGCGCACGAGGTTGTGGAAGCCTCTGATGTCGATGCAACAGAAGAGGAGGAAGCCTCAAATGTTTCTGCCGCGAAGAGGAAGAAGAAGAAGCCTCTGATGCTGGTGACGCAGAAGAAAGAAGCCTCTGATGTTCCTGCCGCAGAGGATGAAGAAGCCTCTGATGTCGGTGCCGCAGAGGATGAAGATGCCTCTGATGTCAGTGCCGAAGGAGAGGAGAAAGCCTCTGATGTTACCGCCGTAGAGGAAGAAGAAACCTCTGATGTTCCTGCCGCTGAAGAGGAAGAAGCCTCTGATGTTACCGCCGCAGAGGAGGAAGAAACCTCTGATGTCGGTGCCGCTGAAGAGGAAGAAGCCTCTGATGTTACCGCCGCAGAGGAGGAAGAAACCTCTGATGTCGGTGCCGCTGAAGAGGAAGAAGCCTCTGATGTTCCTGCCGTAGAAAAGGAAGAAGCCTCTGATGTTCCTGCCGCAGAGGAGGAAAAAGCCACTGATGTCGGTGCCACAAGAGAGGAGGAAGCCTTTGACGTCGGTGCCGCAGAAGAGGAGGCACCACTGCACAGAGAAGCCTCTCGGGGCGAAGTCCATTCACCAGTGACCGTCCCTGCCGCCCCCGCCACAGCTTCCCTCGCCTACCGCAGCCTCACCGTGGCGCAGAGATTCATCTCCCGCCTCGCAGGACCCGGTGACCGCCAGCTGGAGGACCTGCGGCGGAGCCACGGCGTCAGCATCGTGCGGGTCAGGCGAACCCTGCACATCAAGGGCGACAGGGACGCTGTGCTGCGGTGCCACCGAGACATACGCGACGAGATCGCCGAGTGGCGGAGGCGCGAGGCCGCTGAGGCTCAGTAAGCGAGCCACAGACATGCCTGTGACCCGTGACGGCCGCCTTAGCACCATGTTTCTTAGCATTTCTTATCATTTCTTGTCTTTCTTATCAATCTAGATATTCTGTTGTTGTTGTTGTTGTTGTTGTTGTTATCAAAGCACCTCCCCTGCAAGATCACAACAGATCACTCGGTTCTGTTGAGTCATCGTGAGCCGGTTTCGAGTTTCGGGTGAAGGCGCTGAATGGAGCGGCTCAGATCCAGGATGAACTAGACAGAGTGTATGACTGGGTGGGGATGTGGCAGATAACATAAGAACATAAGAAGAACGTAGGAGTCTGCAAGAGGCTGGTAGGCCTGTACAAGGTAGCTCCTGTGAACCTAAGCTCCTGTGAATCTTACCCCACCTAATATCACTGTCCATGAATTTATCTAAGCTATTTTTGAATGTGACTATCGTACTGACACTCACCTCATGACTGCCCAGCCTGTTCCACTCATCCACCACTCTATTAGAAAACCAATTTTTGCCCATGTCCCTGTTGAATCTAAATTTATCCAGTTTAAAACCATTACTTCGTGTCCTACTCGGTTCTCTTACCATCGAAACCTTAATAATATCCCCCTTATTGAAGCCTTTCTTTCATTTATAAACCTCTATCAAGTCATCCTGGCACTGTCCGCCTTTCTAGAGAATGTAAGTTTAACAGTTTGAGTCTTTCTTCGTATGGCAAGTTTCTTAACCCGTGAATTATCTTAGTCATCCTTCTCTGTACCGATTCTAACAATATGATACTCATTCTATAGTAAGTTGACCAGAACTGAACCACAAAACAAGAAACACACACACAAGGAAGAATAATGATGGTGGTGATGGTGGTGGTGATTATAATGAAGATAAAGAGGAAGCAGAAGATGATGAGGATAATTATGATGATGAGGATGATGGAAGAGGAGGAAGTGGAGGTGGAGGAGGCGGAGGAGTAGGTGGAGAAGGAGGAAGAGGAGGAAGAGGAGGAGGAGAAGGAGGAGGAGGAGGTGAGCACAATAGTCCCATCCCTTTCCTTTTCAACCTCCTCTTCCTCTTCCTCTTCCTCTTCCTTCTCCCTGCGGTCAGCGTCCTCTTGAGCGTTTGCATTTTCCTCTTAAGTTCGGGTAGATAATATTTTTTTAACTAAACGTATATGAGAAAAAAGGTGGATTTTTTTCCTTCCAGCAACAACACAAAGAATAGATAGATTTTTCAGGTCATAAACAACTTATTAGTTTAAAGGCATGGAACGGATGGTTGCAGAACATGAATAGTTTAGTTAAGTCATCGTGTCTAAAGCAAATCTTCGGTACTCGCGTGCTGCCATCCAGACGTCTGTTGCCTATCTCACTGATTTGAATGAATTGAATGACCTCTCGCGTGTTATAAGAATGATTTCCTTTCGTAAAATTGGTTAGTTTCTATTTTATGATCACATAAAATATTATTATCGCGGGTATTATTTTAATCATTGTTATTATTATTATTATTATTATTATTATTATTATTATTATTATTATTATTATTATTATTATTATTATTATTATTATTATTATTATTATTAGTGGTGGTAGTAGTGGTAGTAGTAGTAGTAGTAGTAGTGGTAGTACTGGGAGAAGTTGTAGTAGTAGTAGCAGTAATAGTAGCAGTAGTAGTAGTAGCAGCAGTAGTAGTAGTAGCAGAAAGGTACAAGACAATAGGAGGGGGGGGGGGGGGGGGAGAGACATGCGATAGACCGCGTCCCGCCCGCCGCCACAGACAAATTTTCAGTCATCGCCGAGTGTCCTCAGACTACCCACATGCCGTCCTGAAGACCACCTATCAACCAGGACTCTAGATTGGGGGGGGGGGGGTCGTGTTGCCACCAGTGTCTTGTGTTCGTGTGGTTGGAATGCTGGTTGTTCTGCTCTTGGTCAGTTTGTTCATCTAATCTTCGTCTTCGTTTTGTCCTGTCTTGCGTTGTTTCTTCTTACTATTTTAATTCGTTTCTTTTTTGGGGGGTTGTTGGTCTGCATCTTTGGTCCTTTATATTCCTTCTTTCTTTTGCTTTTACCTCCGCCTTTTTTGTCCCTCTATTCATTATTTCTTTTCTGTTTTTCTCATTTGTCCCTGTAAAAAGTTACCCTTCAAATATTGTAGTTAGCTCTGCATCTCTCTCTCTCTCTCTCTCTCTCTCTCTCTCTCTCTCTCTCTCTCTCTCTCTCTCTCTCTCTCTCTCTCTCTCTCTCTCTCTCTCTCTCTCTCTCTCTCTCTCTCTCTCTCTCTCTCTCTCTCTCTCTCTCTCTCTCTCGCTCTCTCTCTCTCTCTCTCTCTCTCTCTCTCTCTCTCTCTCTCTCTCTCTCTCTCTCTCTCTCTCTCTCTCTCTATCTCTCTCTCTCTCTCTCTCTCTCTCTCTCTCTCTCTCTCTCTCTCTCTCTCTCTCTCTCTCTCTCTCTCTCTCTCTCTCTCTCTCTCTCTCTCTCTCTCTCTCTCTCTCTCTCTCTCTCTCTCTCGAGCAGCGGGTGCGAACGGACGTCCCTCCCTAGCAGCTCCTTACCCCTGACCTACAGTGCCTTTCAAGTGTTTGCAGACTTTGCCAGTTTCTAGCATTCTGTCCAACACACTCCTGGACTTAGTGGCACCAGTGAGATATACTTTTGCCACTCTACAACCATGGATTCCTCTGCAATAAAGCTGCTACTGGACTCACAGAACCAAGCCTTTCGGAGCGCTCTGGATATTGTTGTGGAGCAGTTTAAGGCACGAGTAAGTAGTTTGGAGTCAAGGATACAAGAGCTAACAAGAAGTTTAGAGTTTACTCAAGCTGAGGTACTCGACTTAAAAGAAGATCTGAAAGCGGTACGCAAGTCAAACTCTGATAAAGAAACAACAGTCAATGATCTCAAGGGATATGCAAAGGAGCTTGTTCAGCGTCTCAACTATCAAGACGACTACAGCCGTCGTAATAATTTGCGCATCACCGGCCTTAACGAAACAGCCGGTGAATCATGGGAACAGACTGCTGCCCTCGTGTCATCCCTCTTGCAAAACAAGTTGGAACTTCCACCCATGGACCTAGAACGAGCGCACAGGGTCGGCACTGTTGGTTGGCCGTACTCACGAACAATAATTGCCCGATTTGAAAGATTCCAAGACCGTGAAGCAGTGATGCGTAATACAAGGAAATTGAAAGGCTCGGGCGTGTTCATCAATGAAGATCTCTGTCCTGCCTCACAGGAGGTGAAGAGAAGTCAAATGCCAGCCTTCAAACAAGCAAGATCTGAAGGAAAGATAGCCTTCTTCAAGCACACCAAACTCATCATCAGGGACAAGAGGGATCGACCCTGGGGTGAAGCTTCAGTCGGCGGAGCGACATCTAGTGGTGCTGCTGACCTGACCCTTGGTAGTAACCCTGCCCGAACAACCAGTCGTGAGCTGTCCGGGGCTGGTGGACGTGGTGGTGGTGGATCTTCACCTGCTGCTGCTGCCGTGGACCTCACTGCACTTGCCGCAGTGGGCCTTGGTGCTCAGCCGGCTGGTGACATGGCTCCGCTTCCTGGTGCTACTGGGGAGGCGGGCCGTGAGGGCGCTCGTGCTGGCACTGACAAAACGCGTCCTGCTGGTATTGGGGCGTCTGGTGTGGGCAAGAAGGCTTCGACTCCACGGGACTCGACGCCACACGCACTTCAACTACAGAAAAACCTCAGAAGTAAGCACAAGAAGTAGATCAACAGGTATCTATACAGTAGCTCTGTTCTACTGACGTGTCAGTAAATATCATCCATTGTTAATGGAACAAGAGGTATTTCCTCTCCACAACTTAAATAACTTTGCTCTTGCTAGTCTCTTAAATGACAATGTCCTTCACAATTTTCCACTACATGTTTTAGATAAAATGACCTACAAGCCTTTTTTATATCTTGATGGTGACCGTGCTTCAGATAATCTCTCCATTCAATATAATATTAGTGAACCTGCCAGCAATTACTTGTTCAGTGACAATATTATTAGTTCTCCTGACTCTCTTAATTTGTTTGCCCTCAACATCAGTAGCGTTCCTCTTCACCTGGAAAGTTGCTTGGATCAGTGTATCAACACTAGTAACTGTGTGTATGGTGTGTTAGGCTTCTGCGAAACTCGCCTTAGTGATGCATTGTGTGAAATTTATTCCATTGATGGTTATAATAATTATTTTAATAATAAGAATACGCACGGTGGTGGAGTTGCCAGTTATATCAAGAAAACATTTCAAGTTCGCCAAATTTGTAATGTCTCTCTTCAACTTCAACATCTGGAATCATTATTTTTAGAAACTATACAACCTAACAAGTTTATCGTTGGTATGATCTATAGACCACCGAATTCTAATACAGATGACTTTCTTGCATCTATGACTGATATTATTAGTATTGTATCCAGGTCTAAATTACCAGTTTACATCATGGGTGACTTCAACATTAATATTCTAAATCATGGTGAAAAAAGTTCTCAAAACTTGGTTAATTTATTTCACAGTTACTGCTATTTCTCCTCAATAAATAAACCTACACGTGTAACTAGAAACTCGGCAACAATAATTGATCACATCAGGACCAACAATTTTGATTATTATTTAACAAGCGGTATTATGTATAACTCAATTAGTGATCGTTTCCCTATTGTTAGTTCATTTTCATTAAACAACACTGTCTACTCACCTAGTACTGTTAATACTATAACCAGAAGAAATCTTTCCAATGAAAACATAAGTGCATCTAAAGCTGATTTAATTAACATTAACTGGAATTCAAATGCCTGTGATTATGGAGTAAATTATTTGTTTGACTGGTACACAACGAAATCTACTGATCTGTATAATAAGCACTTCCCGTTGGAGACATTAACAATTAAAGAAAAGCATATAGGCAAACCTTATATCACTTCTGCCATTAAGAATTCAATTAAACATCGTAACAAACTTCAAAAACTGTATGCCAAGTGGCCCCTTACTTATGAAAACGCCTTTAAATCATATAGAAATAAATTAACAACGACCATAAGAACTGCCAAAGCAAATTACTATAAAAACAAATTGTCAAGTGCAGCAGGGGACTCCAAAAAGACCTGGTCTACTATAAAATAGTCTACTCGGTAAAAAACAAGTGAAACTTCCTTCATCTTTTTTATTCAATGGTGATACCGTAACAGATTCTTTTAATATAGCGAACGCTTTCAATAACTATTTCAGTAATATTGGCAACACGTTAGCCACGAACATCCCAGAGACCCAAACAACTTGTACCCATTATCTCCCGAATCGGTTCCATTTCTTTCTACTTACGACCCACTACACTACCAGAAGTTAAGTCTGTCATTCTTAATATAAAGTCTCTTCCCAGGACATGATGACATTAGTATTAAAATAATTAAGGAATGTTGTGACCTAGTTTCTCCCTTTTAGTTTATATAATTAATACATCTTTTAAAGAAGGCTCTTTTCAAGTCACCTGCAGATGGCACGTGTTGTTCCAATCTTTAAGAAGGGAGACTCTTCATTACCACTTAATTACAGACCTATTTCCATCTTACCAGCTTTAGCAAAATTTTTGAAAAAATGATGTCAGTAAGACTAATGAACTACCTGTCCAAACACTCACTCCTCACCTCCGTTCAGTATGGCTTCCGTCCTAAGTATTCTACTGAATTAGCACTTCACCATCTATGTCAAAATATTTACAATGCTTTGGATGCAAAAATGTTCCAGATAACTGTTCTGTGATCTCACTAAAGCTTTTGACACCATTTCTCATAACATTCTACTAGATAAATTGTTTGTTTATGGAATTCGTGGCAATGCGCTTAATTGGTTCAAAAGTTACTTAGCACACAGGAAACAATGTACATCGTTTAACAATGTGTCATCGCCATATACAGATACTGCATGTGGTGTGCCCCAGGGATCAATTCTTGGCCCGATTCTTTTCTTAAAATATATCAATGACATAATTCATAGCAGCAATAAACTAAAATTCCTTTTATTTGCCGACGATACCACAATTTTCATTCAAGGACATGATCTTGAAGATATAACAAACACTTTAAATACTGAGCTTATCAATGTATCAAATTGGATCATGAGTAATAAATTAACATTAAATATTAACATAACTAAGTTCATGATTTCTAGTCCACTCACGACTCAGCCAGTTCATACATCAATAAAAATTAATAATTTTGCATTAAATGTAGTTACTGATTTTAAATTTTTAGGTATAACTATCGATAATAAATTAAAATGGAAACAACACATTGACTTGGTAAAATCAAAGGTAGCCCTGCTAACGGGCGTAATATACAGACTAAGAGATTGTTTGAACCAAAACTCTTTACGGCAAATTTATTTATCTCTAATATATCCGCACCTTCTATACTGTTGTGCCATATGGGGAGGCGCCTGTAACACCTTCATCGACAGCCTGATTATTTCACAAAAAAAAAACTCTTACGTGTTATGTTCTTTAAAGATCGGTATGCTCATACAAACTGTATTTTTAGAGATCTTAGGTTGTTAAAGCTTCCCGATATTACATACCTTCAAACTAACTTACTTGTACACAAAGCTCTTCACTCTTTCCCTGTATACCCTGGCTTTACTGTGATGCCCCACTCTGTGCCCCGTAGAACTCATCAATTGCGTCCACCGTTATGCAGGACCACACACGCCCAGCAGAGTGTTCTGTCACGGGGATCAAAAAGCTGGAATAACTTGCCTCAGTCCCTTCTAAATAATGATAGTCTAGTCTCATTTAAAAGAAAGTTATTTTCATTGTTACATGGTAATTATACTTAATATTTTTCAGTGAAATATATACCTTAACTTGCTCACATTAAGGCATGTTAAAGAGTGCCTGCTATGCTTTCCCCCTATCCTTCTCCTTCCCCCTTTCCCTCCCTTCTCTACTGCTGCTACCACTACCACTACTACTACTACTACTACTACTACTACTACTACTACTACTACTACTACTACTACTACTACTACTACTAGAATATGTAATAGTAATGTTCAGGATCAGTATCACTATTATAATTTTATTATCACTATTATTATTATTATTATTATTATTATTATTATTATTATTATTATTATTATTATTATTATTATTATTATTATTATTATTATTATTATTATTATTATTATTATTATTATTATTATTATTATTATTATTATTATTATTATTATTATTAGGTATTATTATTATTATTATTATTATTATTATTATTATTATTATTATTATTATTATTATTATTAGGTATTATTATTATTATTATTATTATTATTATTATTATTATTATTATTATTATTATTATTATTATTATTATTATTATTATTATTATTATTATTATTATTATTATTATTATTATTATTATTATTATCATTATTATCATGTCTCATTATTATCATGTCTGTCATTATTATCATGTCTATCATTATTATCATGTCTATCATTATTATCATGTCTATCATTATTATCATGTCTATCATTATTATCATGTCTCATTATTATCATGTCTCATTATTATCATGTCTATCATTATTATCATGTCTATCATTATTATCATGTCTATCATTATTATCATGTCTATCATTATTATCATGTCTATCATTATTATCATGTCTATCATTATTATCATGTCTATCATTATTATCATGTCTCATTATTATCATGTCTATCATTATTATCATGTCTATCATTATTATCATGTCTCATTATTATCATGTCTATCATTATTATCATGTCTATCATTATTATCATGTCTCATTATTATCATGTCTGTCATTATTATTATTTTTTTTTTTTATTGTCATTATCATTATTATTAGTAATATTGTTATGAAACTATTATTACTGTTAGTAGTATTTTTGTTGCTATTGTTATTGTTATTATTAGTATTAGTATTATCACTTTGTTCTGTTAATCAGGAACAAAAGCCTATTTTCATTAATTTTGTATTGGGGTGCACATGTATATAGCATGCATTCTGAGTTTGCCATACTTCATTTTTTTGCAATCTTTAATATATTTTTGAGAGACCTTGTCGCACCTGTTATGCTCACTTATATATAAATATATATAACATGCAGTCCATAAGAGAGCTACGGCTCAATGGACTAGTGGCTTTTAAAGACAATGTGTAAAATAATCTATGTAACTACCTTGAGGCCAATAAATCAATCAATCAATCAATCAATCAATCTTCTTCCTCTCTTTACTGTCCTCTATGTCTTTCCTCCATTTCATTTCCTCTTCCGTTTCTCCTTCTCGTCTTTCTTCCTTTTCTATTTCTTTTTTTATCATTTACTCCTCATGCCTCACTTCCCTTCCTCCTTTCCTCTCCTCTTTCTCTCATTTTCTCTTCTTCTGTTTGCTTGTTTTTTTATTATTTCCTTTCCTTTCCCTTCCTTTTCTTCTCTTCCACTACGTTTCCTCTCCTTTCCTTTCTTTTCCTTCTCTTATTTCCTTTCCTTTCCCTTCCTTTTCTTCTTTCACCTCGTTTACTCTTCTTTTCTCTTTTCTCTCTTTTTTTCCTTTCCTTTCCCTTCCTTTTCTTCTCTTTCATTTCGTTTCCTCTCCTTTTCTTTCTTTTCCTCCTCTTATTTCCTTTACTTTTCTTTCCTTTTTCTCTTCTTCACTTCGTTTTCTCTCCATTTCTTTCTCTTCCTTCTCTTATTTCCTTTCCTTTCCCTTCCTTTTCCTCTCCTTCACTTCGTTTTCTCTCCTTTTCTTTCTCTTCCTTCTCTTTTTTCCTTTCCTTTCCCCTCCTTTTCTTCTCTTTCATTTCGTTTCCACTCCTTTTCTTTCTTTTCCTCCTCTTATTTCCTTTATTTTTCTTTCCTTTTCCTCTCCTTCACCTCGTTTTCTCTCCTTTTCTTTCTCCTCCTCCTCTTATTTCCTTTCCTTTCCTTTCCTTTCTTTTCTTTTCCCCTCTTGTTTCGTCTTCCTTCCTTCCTTCCCTGCTTGTTCTTTCTTTTCCTACTTCCTCATTCCTTTAGTGTTCTTTCTTTCTCCTTTCCCGTCTTCTCTCTCTCTCTCTCTCTCTCTCTCTCTCACTCCCATTCACACCCGACCTCTGCTCATTCACACCCGACCTCTGCACATTCACACCCGACCTCTGCTTTCATTCACACCCGACCTCTGCTGAGAGAAGGTCGTGACCTCACCCCGCTGCGCCCCACAACATCGCTTGCCCTGTGTTTTCGTCGTGCTCTTGGGCGTTTGTGTGTTCTCGCTTGTGGACCTTGTGTGTTGCCTGTGATTTCCCGACACGTGTTTGGTGTGTGTTCGCTTGTGGTTTCTGCCTGTGGTTGCCTCTGTGATTTGTGTTTCCGGTGTTTTTGCGTGTGATCTGGCTGTCTCCGGGTGTTCTGTGTGGGTTTCAGAGTGATTCAAGTGTGTTGTGTTTCCGGTGTTTTTGCGTGTGATCTGGCTGTTTCCGGGTGTTCTGCGTGGGTTTCAGAGTGATTCAAGTGTGTTGTGTTTCCGGTGTTTTTGCGTGTGATCTGGCTGTTTCAGGGTGTTCTGCGTGGGTTTCAGAGTGATTCAAGTGTGTTGTGTTTCCGGTGTTTTTGCGTGTGATCTGGCTGTTTCCGGGTGTTCTGCGTGGGTTTCAGAGTGATTCAAGTGTGTTGTGTTTCCGGTGTTTTTGCGTGTGATCTGGCTGTTTCCGGGTGTTCTGCGTGGGTTTCAGAGTGATTCAAGCGTGTTGTGTTTCCGGTGTTTTTGCGTGTGATCTGGCTGTTTCCGGGTGTTCTGCGTGGGTTTCAGACTGATTCAAGTGTGGTGTGGTTCCGCTGTTTTGCGTGTGATCTGGCTGTTTCCGGGTGTTCTGCGTGGGTTTCAGAGTGATTCAAGTGTGTTGTGTTTCCGGTGTGTTTGCGTGTGATTTGGCTGCTTCTAAGTGTACTGCGTGGGTTTCAGAGCGTTTTGAGTGTGCTGTTTTGTTTCCGGTGTTTTTGTGTGATTTGGCTGTTTTCAGTGTTCTGCGTTTCCAGTGTGTTGTGTTTCCAGTGCTTTACGTGTGATTTGGATGTTTATAGTGCTCTGCGTGGGTTTCAGAGTGTTTTGAGTGTGTTGTTCTTCCGGTGTTTTTGCGAGTGACTTGAGGGTGTTTAATCGTGCTTGTGCTTGGGTTTCTGAGTGTTTCGTGTGTCCCGAGTGTGACTTTGTGTTCCCGAGTGTCTCACACGTGATTTGGGTGTGTCGACAACCCACCCTTTGAATTCCCTGAAGTTCAATCTGCTCCTCCTCATTACACCTCTTTAAATCCCTAGAGGATTAACACTTCCTACACCCCTTTCCTCACCTCACCTAAGCCCCCCCACCCTCGCTCACCTCACATCCCTTTGCTCCTCCTCATCCCCTAGAGGATTAGCCCTTCCTACTCCTCCCTCACCTCCACATATTTCTAAGCCCTTCCCCTCCTCACCTTACCTCACATCCTGTTACCCATCCTTCACCCACCGTACCTCGCCTCGTTCTTATCCTTTCTTGTTCTAACACACCTCACTCACCTCACATCCCTTCCTACTCCTCCTCTCTCCCACTTACCTCCTGTCCCAAACTCCCTCTCACTCATCTCACCTCTTTCCTAACCCTCCTTGATCTCACACACCTCCTCACCGCCTCCCTTTCCCCTCTTTACTCACCTCACATCCTTCCTACTCCTCCTCTCTCCCCACCTCACCTATTTCCTAACCCTCCTTGATCTCACACACCCTCACTGCCTCCCTTTCCCCTCTTTACTCACCTCACATCCCTTCCTGCTCCTCCTCTCCCCACCTCACATATTTCCTAACCCTCCTTGATCTCACACACCTCTCTTTCCCCTCTTTACTCACCTCCATCCCTTCCTACTCCTCCTCTCTCTCACGTTTCCTCCATTACTAAACTACCTCTCACACACCTCACCCCTTTCCTAATCCCCTTCACTCTGTGTTTTTATCTCTTTCATTTCAGCTAAGATGGCGCCTAAGAAGTGCAGTACTTGTAACAGTAGCTTCTCAGCTCACTTTTTACAGGGCGTTCTGCTGTCTGTCGACTGTGTCTGTCAGGCAGCATCTCGAGACAAGACTGCAGGAGCAGGAAGAGAAGATGGAAGAAGGCCAGAATAAAATAATAGAGCTTTCTCTCACCAGGCAGCATCTCGAGACAAGACTGCAGGAGCAAGAAGAGAAGATGGAAGCAGGTCAGAATAAAATAATAGAGCTTTCTCGCACTGTTGCCTCCTTGCAGGAATTCATCCAGGCTAACGTTGCTGTGGTGCCAAACCCTTCTCCAACCGCCCCCTTGCCCTCAGCGGTACCGTCGACACCAGCGGACAATACCACGCAACGGAGGATGCTAGTGGCACCGCCCATGATGGCTTCACCGTCGTGAATGGAGGAGCCAAGCCAGCCAGACAAGCGATTTATCCTGTTCATTGCTTCAACAGGTTTGCCATTCTGGAGGAGGAGGACGAGCAGGAGAGCACCTTCCTGGTGGGTGACTCCATGATTCGCCAGCAGGTCGTTGAGTTCTGCGGCAGAGTTCCTCGTCGAAGACGGAACTATTGCTATCCTGGTGCTGGGATCGACGACATAACTGCTGCTCTTGAGGAGATCTCCCCAGGCTACTAATGATTCACTGTTTGTTATTCACACAGGTACGAACGACGTCACCACGACCCGGTCTGAGGAACTCCTGGAGAAGTACCGTAGGCTCATCCAGCAGTATAAGACTAAATCCCTAACATTTTGATTTCAGGAGTTCTACCACGGACTTGGGCGGAGAGCGACTTTTTCAGTAAGGCCTTCAGCCTAAACAACCGCTTACAGACTCTTTGTAGGGAGCTTGACGTGGGTTCCTAAACGCATGGGACAATTTCTATGGACAAAATGAGCTCTTTCACAGGGACGGATTGCACCTTTCTCCCATCAGGGCAGCCAGACTCGGAAGGCTCCTCAACGAAGCAGTGCGTGTCATCCGAACAAAAAACGAGTCACGGCCACGTCCCTCCACCCCGCCCGTGTAAATAGACGCCGTGCATCACAACAAACCCGTAACCGTGATCCCGCACGTCCCACCACCTCTACGACCCAGCCCCTCGATCCCTTCACAATCCTTAGTTTCAATGCGCGTAGCCTAAGAAACAAATTTGATGAACTGAGATGTCTTGCTTTAACAGAAAATTTTGACATAATTGCTATAACTGAAACATTTATCGACACCACAAATATTGATTTAAGTTCCGAATACAACATAGATGGCTACAGACTCTTCAACAAAGATCGTGTAAACCGTAGAGGCGGTGGCGTCGCCCTTTATGTCAAAAGCTATTTGCAACCCACTGACAAAACACCGGGAAACAGTAACGTTGAACATTTGTGCGTGCGAGTAAACATTGCAAAAGTCAACTTAAATATATCTGTCACCTACAGACCTCCCGGGCAATCACTCGATGACGACCTTGAAATGTACAGCGTCTTAAGGCAGTCACTTAATAACAGCGACTCACTGATATTAGGAGACTTTAACCTCCCCCATATCGACTGGGCGACACTGTCAGGTACAGAAGGCGAGTCACATAGAATGATCGAATTTCTAGAAGAAAATTATCTAAGCCAAATGGTTTCTGAGCCAACTCGACAAAATAATATACTCGACCTTGTTATAACGACCAAAGATAACATAGTCAGTAGTGTCACGGTAGGAGAACACCTCGGTTCTTGCGATCATAAATTAGTGCGCGTCGACATTAAAGCTCAATCATCAGTGACTGAAAATAAAGTAAAGGTGCCCAATTTCAAAAGAGCTAACTTCGTAGAAATCCGACAAAAACTAACAGAAATACAACTATCAGATGACGGCAACGTAGAGGAAGCCTGGCTAAGCCTTAAAAATCACTTACTCACTCAGCAGAACACATTCGTCCCCTTGTGCGAGAATTAACACTAATAACCGCCCACCGTGGTTTAATAGCGAAATTAAACAATCAGTCAATGAGAGAAAATTGTTTTACAGGTTAAAGAAAGAACAAAGCACGCCCGAAAACATTAGACTTTATAATGATGCCAGGCGACGAGTAAAAAGACTAGTAGGTCAGGCAAAGCGTAGATACGAAGAAAATATTGCAGCCAACTGTAAAAATAATCCGAAATCTTTCTTCAGTTACATAAACAACAGAAAGGCGATCAAAAGTGGTATTGGACCTTTAACAAACAGCGACGGTGCACTGGTGACTGACAGCCAACACATTGCAAACCTCTTAAACAATTACTTTTCCTCGGTGTTTAATACTAACAGTCTTCCTCTCGCTACCACCAACACCAGTACTATTGTAAATCTCGAGCATGCATTGCCTAATTTTGAAATAACAACCGATGAAGTCCTTAAAGCTCTCCATTCACTTAAAACAAATAAAGTCCTGGACCTGACAAAGTATATCCAACTCTGCTGAAAGAAACAAAGAGCGAAATACTCTCCTCCCTCACAACCGTATTCAATATGTCCTTGCGACAAGGCATCGTCCCTTCAGATTGGAAAAAGGCTAACGTGACACCGATTTTCAAGAAAGGAGACAAAAAAGTACCAGGTAATTACAGGCCCATTAGTCTAACTTCGGTTGTAGGTAAGCTACTTGAGGGCATAATTAGAGACAAAATTGTGAATTACCTTGAGAGCCACTCATTGATTGGGGACTCACAACATGGCTTCGAAACAAAAGATCCTGCCTATCAAACCTATTAACCTTTTATAACGACCTCTTCACTGTTTATGACGTAACCAAATCACTGGACGTAGTCTATCTTGATTTCAGAAAGCGTTTGATAAAGTCCGCATCATAAATTACTTTACAAATTAAAGCAAATAGGTATTGACGGTCAAGTAAACCAATGGATCGCGAATTGGTTGAGCAACAGACAACAAAGAGTAGTGATTGACGGATTTAACTCAGAGTGGGCGCCTGTCACTAGTGGCGTCCCTCAGGGCTCGGTCCTTGGCCCGGTGCTCTTCATTATTTACATCAACGACGTGGATGTTGGACTCAATAACCGCATTAGTAAATTTGCAGACGACACAAAGATTGGCAACTCGGTTCTCACTGACGAAGACAGGCAAAGCCTCCAAGAGGATTTGCACAAAATTTCAGCTTGGTCGGATAGATGGGAGATGCCCTTTAACGTAGACAAGTGCCAGGTCCTTCAAGTTGGAACGAGGAATAAGAAGTTCGAATACGAAATGCGCGGCGTTAAACTCAAAAGCGTTCAATGCGTCAAAGACTTGGGGGTCAAAATCGCGTCAAACCTCAAATTCTCACAGCAATGCATCGATGCAGCAAATAAAGCGAACAGAATGTTGGGCTTCATTAAAAGAAACTTTGTATTCAAGAATAAAGATGTAATACTCCCGCTCTACAACAGTTTAGTCAGACCCCACTTGGAATATGCGGTACAGTTTTGGTCTCCCCACCAAGCAAAGGATATTGCTAAATTAGAAGGTGTTCAGCGTCGGGCAACGAAAATGATCCCTTCCTTGCGCAACAAATCCTACGAAGAAAGGCTTTCTACCCTTAACATGTTCTCTCTTGAGAAACGTCGCCTCCGAGGAAAACTGATCGAATGTTTTAAAATACTTAATGGTTTCACGAATGTAGACAGATCAACATTGTTTATGATCGATGACACTTTGCGCACGAGGAACAATGGCGTAAAACTCAGATGTAGACAAGTAAATTCAGACTGCACCAAATTTTTCTTCACCAACGTTGTAGTGCGAGAATGGAATAAGCTTCCACCGTCAGTGGTCCAGTGTAACACGATTGACTCCTTCAAAAATAAGCTCGACCGTCACTTCCTTCAACTTAATATCAACTAGAGTAGAAATGCAACGTTTTGGAGTCTTCTGATTAATGTAAAATCACTTAGGTTTAAGGACAGACCACCAAGTCTGGACCATGGGGTCTGTGTGGTCTGATTTTCTATGTAAATCTATGTAAATCTCTCTCTCTCTCTCTCTCTCTCTCTCTCTCTCTCTCTCTCTCTCTCTCTCTCTCTCTCTCTCTCTCTCTCTCTCTCTCTCTCTCTCTCTCTCTCTCTCTCTCTCTCTCGTTCTTTTTTCGTTCTTTTTCTCGTTCTCTTTTTCTCGTTCTCTTTTTTGTTCTTTTCTCGTTCTTTTCATTTTTCTTTTTTCAGTTTTCTTTTCTAAGTTTTCTTTTTTTCGTTCTCTCTTGTTCTCTTTCATTCTCTTTTGTTCTCTTTTTTCCTCTTTCATTCTCTCTCTTCCCTCCTCCCCACTCTCTCCCCTCCCTCACCCTCTCTCCCTCCTCCTCCCCCTCCCTCCCCCTCCCTCTCCCTCACTCCTGGCACGGTGAAAAAGCCAGGCCAGGAGGGGTCGCGCCACGTCACCTCAAGTTTAAATGAGTTTCTTGGCTCCGGACGAAAGTAATTGCAATAACAGGTGGCGAGTGACAAGCTGTGATTATGTGGCGCTGGGAAATTCCTCTAACCCCTCCCTTTTACTCCTTTGCCTCCTCCTCCTCCTCCTCCTCCTCCTCTTCCTCTTCCTTCCTCGTTTAAGAAAGGTGGAGAAGATTGGGTGGAAAGGTAGGTGCGTAGATGAGGAGGCGAGGAAGAGGGTAAAGAGAAAGGCAGATAAGAGATTTGGAATGTAGAATGAAGTCTGATTATGTTGAGGGTGAGAAATTCCTCCTACTAACCCTTCCCTTCCTGCTCCTTGCCTCCACCTCCTCCTCCTCCTTGCCTCCTCTTCCTCTTCCTCCTTGTTTGAGAAAGGTGGAGAGCCAGATGGTAGATGCGTGGATGAGGAGGAAGGTGAATAGATTTTTTTTTTTTTTTTTTTTTACAGCTAAGGAGACAGCTAAAGGGCGTAAAGAAAAAAAGAAAAAAACCCCTTCTCACTGCTCCCGAACAGAGGTTAAAGGTGTCCAAAATCAGAGGTCAATTTCGGGAGGAGAGGTGTCCTGATACCCTCCTCTTGAAAGAGTTCAAGTCGTAGGCAGGAGGAAATACAGATGAAGGAAGATTGTTCCAGAGTTTACCAGCGTGAGGGATGAAAGAGTGAAGATGCTGGTTAACTCTTGCATAAGGGGTTTGGACAGTATAGGGATGAGCATGAGTAGAAAGTCGAGTGCAGCGGGGCAGCGGGAGGGGGGGAGGCATGCAGTTAGCAAGTTCAGAAGAGCAGTCAGCGTGGAAATATCGATAGAAGATAGAAAGAGAGGCAACATTGCGGCGGAATTTAAGAGGTAGAAGACTATCAGTATGAGGAGGAGAGCTGATGAGACGAAGAGCCTTAGCCTCCACTCTCTCCAGAAGAGCTGTGTGAGTGGAGCCCCCCCACACATGAGATGCATACTCCATACGAGGGCGGACAAGGCCCTTGTATATGGACAGCAACTGTGCAGGGGAGAAGAACTGACGGAGACGGTACAGAACGCCCAGCCTCGAGGAAGCTGATTTAGTAAGAGATGAGATATGAAGTTTCCAGTTAAGATTTTGAGTTAAGGATAGACCGAGGATGTTTAGTGTTGAGGAAGGTGATAGCTGGGTGTTGCCAAAGAATAGGGGATAGTTGTTTGGAAAATTGTGTCAGTGGATAGGTGGAGACACTGTTTTTGAGGCGTTGAAGGACACCAGGTTCTTCTTGCCCCAATCGGAAATAATAGTAAGGTCTGAGGCTAAGCGTTCTGCAGCCTCCAGCCTTGAGTCGTTAAGTTCCTGAAGGGTGGGTCTTCTATTAAAAGAAGTTGAATAATGCAGAGTGGAATCATCGGCGTAGGAATGGATAGGACAGTTCGTTTTGGAAAGAAGATCATCAATGAACAACAGAAAAGAGTGGGAGATGGGACAGAACCCTGTGGGACACCACTGTTAATAGATTTAGGGAAGAACAGTGACCGTCTACCACGGCAGAAATAGAACAGTCAGAAAGGAAACTGGAGATAAAGGTACAGAGAGAAGGATAGAAACCGTAGGAGGGTAGTTTAGAAAGCAAAGATTTGTGCCAGACCCTATCAAAAGCTTTTGATATGTCCAGCGCAATAGCAAAAGTTTCACCGAAACGGGTAGAGAGGATGACCAAGAGTCAGTTAAGAAGGCTAGGAGATCACCAGTAGAACGCCCTTGCGGAACCCATACTGGCGATCAGATAGAAGGTCAGAAGTGGAAGGTGCTTTTGAATCTTCCGGTTAAGGATTGATTCAAAAGCTTTAGATGAACAAGAAAGTAAAGCAACAGGACGGTAGTTTGAGGGATTGGGCAGTCACCCTTCTTGGGTACAGGCTGTATGAAGGCATACTTCCAGCAAGAAGGAAAGGTAGATGTTGACAGGCAGAGGCGAAAGAGTTTGACCAGGCAGGGTGACAGCACGGAGGCACAGTTTTTAAGGACAATAGGAGGCACTCCATCAGGTCCATAAGCCTTCTGAGGATTGAGGCCAGAGAGGGCATAGAAAACATCATTTTGAAGAATCTTTATAACAGGCATAAAGGAGTCAGAGGGGGATGAGAGGAATATGCAGAATCGTCCAGAGTGGAGTTTTTAGAAAAAAGTTTGAGAGAAGAGTTCAGCCTTAGAGATAGATAAGAGATTTGGATAGGAAAATGAGGTAAGATTATTTTGGGCCCGGGAAATTTCTACTGCCTGAACCTTCCTACCCTTTGCCTTCTCCTCCTCCTCCTCTTCTTCCTCCTCCCTCGTTCAAGAAAGATGGAAGAACTGAGTGGAAGGAAAGGTAGGAAATGTAAGGATGAAGGTAAATTACTGGTAGATTAGAGTTTTGGATAGTAAATTGACAAGTGATTAGCATCCTGCTCCTCACTTGTTTAAGAAAGGTGAAGATTGGGTGGAAAGGTAGATATGTAGGTAGATGAAGAACCAGGTATTGGAAAGGTAAAATAGTAGAGAGAAAGTTAGTAGAGAAAGAGATAGGTAAGATAGTTGATGAAAAGTAGAAAGAAGGAAAAAGGTAAAGAAAAAGATAGATAAGAGATTTGGATGTTAGAATGAGTAGGAGAAAAAGGAAGGAAATGAAGAGAATGATAGAAAAAGAGATTTGGGCAGCACGAAGATAAACTAGGAGGATGAAGAGAAAATAAATAACGAGATTTGGATAGTGGAATATGAGGTAGAAAGAGTGAAGAAGGAGAGGAAAAAGATACATAGAGGGATTTGGATTGTAAAAATGAATAGTAAAATGAGAATGAATTAGAATGATGATAAAAGAGTAGAATGAGCAGATAGATACGTGACTGAAGAAATGTATAGGTAGAGAGATAGTTGGATAGATGAATAGAAAAGCTGATAAGGGTTACACAGATAGATAGATAACTAGATGAATGTAAACAGATAAGAGAACACGTAGATTACAGGTGTGAACTGAATGAAAAATGAATGGAAAAAAATGAAAAAGAAAGAAATGAAAAATGAAAAACGAAGTGAACTGAATGAAAAAGAAAAGAAAAATGCAGTGAATGAATAATGGACTAGATGAAAAATTAAAAATGTGAAAAATGATCTGAATGAAAAAAAAAAGAATGAAAAATATAAAAAAGAAATGAGAATAAAGTAAGTGAAAAATGAATGAAAAATTAAAAAAATGAATGAAAATGAAAAAAATGAGAAATGAAGTGCATGAAAAATAAAAACAATTAATGAAAGTGAAAAAATTAATAAAAAATACAGAAAATGAATAAAAATGAAAAAAATTAATGGAAAATGAAAAAAAATGAGTTAAAAATGAAGTGAATGAAAACTTAAGTGAATGAAAAATGAACTGCATGAAAAATAAATGAAGGTAGATAAAAACGTGATTGGAAAAGTATATAAATAGAGAGTCAAATAAACGAATATAAAAAGGATAAAGGTTAATAAAAGCTAGCTAGATAGATAAATAAACGAACTTAACAGGCTAATCTATCCATAAATTCAATACAAAAATGATAGCTTGATAAACAGATAGAGGCAGACTGATAGATAGATATGGATATATAAATCAGTAAACACATGAAGGTTATTACACACGAATATTTATGTATGCATGAATGAATGTTGGTGAGTGAATGCAATACGTGTTCATGGATGCTTGTATACACACACACAGACAGACAGACAGACAGACAGACAGACAGGCAGTGACCAACAAACAGACAGATTAACAGAAAAACGGACAGAGAAAATGATACAAAAACGCTAACAGAAATATAAACAAATAGACAAACTAACAGACAGACAGACACAGAAAAAACAGACACAAGGACAAAATGCATAAAAACACATACAAACACACAAAAAGATGGAAAAATAGATTGACTAACCAACATACATACATACAGACAGACTGACAGACAGACAGACAGTAAGACAGACAGACAGACAGACAGACACAGACACAGACACAGACACAGACACAGACACAGACACACACACACACACACACACACACACACACACACACACACACACACACACACACAGGTTTTGCACTGGGCTAAAAAAAACATAAAACGTTAAATGTTTGGCCTAAAAAGTTTTGAAACATTAATTTGCAAAAGTTGTTGTTGACTAAGAGCACCTGATTAGCATACTCTCTCTCTCTCTCTCTCTCTCTCTCTCTCTCTCTCTCTCTCTCTCTCATAAATTTCCTTCTATTTGTTTATTTAATCTTGTTCTTCCTCCTCCTCCTCTTCCTCCTCCTCCTCCTCCTCCTCCTCTCTTTCTCCTTCTCTTACTCTTTCTCTTTTTTTCTTTTCTTTTCCTCTTTCTCTCTTTCTTTTTCTCCTCTCTCTTTCTTCTCATTCAGTTTCTTCTCTTTTTTTTTCTTTCACTTTCTCTTCCTCTTCCTCATCTTCATCATCATCATCTGTTCCTATCTACCCTTCCCTCCCCTTGCCTACCTATCAACCTCCTCCTTATCATCATCCTCCTCCTTCCCTTCTCTTCCCTTCCCTTCTCTTCCTCCTTTCCCTTTCCTTCCCTTCCCATCCTCCTTACTTATCTACCTACCTCTCCTACCTTCCCCTTTCCTTCCCCTTCCTCTCATACCCCTCCATTCCTTCCTTCCTTGTCATCATCATCATCATCATCATCACCCTTTCCCTATGACGTCACCACTGAGAAAAAAACAAGTAAAGAAGAAAAAAACAAGAAATAAGGAAAGGGGTCAAAATGAAAAGACAAAATCAGTGAGTTAAAAAAATAGAATAAGAAAAATCAATAGTGAAATAAAAGCCAGAAAACGAGTAAAATAATAAGGAAGAAGAAGAACAACAAATACAAGAAAACAAGAAGAACAAAAAAGAAAAAAGAAAAAAAAACATGCAGGAAAGAAGGAAAAAAGGTAAAAAAAAAAATCGTGCTCCTATATTGTGGGCGGACTCGGCTCCTTGAATGTAAATCAGGCGGCGTATTGTCAACAGGTGCGCGCGGACAGGTAAAGAGGAGGGGGTGAAAGGTGAGGTGAGGTTACAGCGTGAAGGAGGTGGTGATGACGAGGACTGGTGGTGGTGTTAGTGGTGGTGATGTTACGTAGCGGTGTTAATGGTGATGGGTGATGACTGGAATGGAGATGAGTGGAGTGGTGACTGACTACAAGGTGTGGCTATGTTATGAGGCTAATGAATGGTGAAGAGAGGGATGGGGAGAGTGAGTGTGAATGTGATTGTCGTGTGTGAGTGTGTGTGTGTGTGTGTGTGTGTGTGTACTACCCGTGAACATTTCGAATCACACACATACGCACACACACGCACAAAGTTATCTCGCTCCTAAACTAATTCCGTACAACTCGGCACATCAATGGAAAAAAAAAATTAATGCAAAACACAGTAGAAACAAATACTCACCGCCGCTGGATGGATTTTTATGGCTCGATCGGCGCGGCCAAACTCGGCGAGGCGGCCCCTGAAAAATACAGCAAGAAAACATTGGCGTAATTAATGACTTTTTCCGAGTTATTATTAGTATTAGAATTATTATTAGGAGTAGTAGAGTAGTAGTAGTAGTAGTAGTAGTAGTAGTAGTAGTAGTAGTAGTAGTAGTAGTAGTAGTAATGGTTTTAGTAGTAACAGCAATATGATGGTGATAATGGTGATGGTGACCGTAGTGGTGATTAAGTTATGGTGATGGTAGTGAAGCTCGTGGTAGTGATATGTCGGCAGTGGTGGAGTCGGTAGTGGTGATTAATGGTACTGGTAGTGGTGGTGATGGTTGAGGTAGTGTTGACGATAGAGGTGGTGGTGGTGATGGTGGTGGTGATTATAGAGGCAGAACAAACACTACCACCACCACCACCTCCACCAGAACCAATATCGGAAAAAGTATTGGGCCAACATATTTTTTGAGAGATATTTATAGCCAGCCAGTAGTTGCCCTTTCTTTCCGCCCTTATAATTAGGTGTAGGTGCGCACGTGGGTAGGCTGGCCCGCTCCCAAAGATGGATTAGTTAGTAAGCTTTTTGTCCTATTCTTTTGTCCTTTTTTTCAATTAGTGAGAGAGAGAGAGATAGAGATAGAGATAGAGATAGAGAGAGAGAGAGAGAGCTTCATTTTAATCCGTTCAAAGTGTGAAAAAATTCCTTTGTACGAGAAAAAATGAAAACTCTGATGGTAGTAGTAGTAGTAGTAGTAAAAGTAGTAGTAGTAGTAGTAGTAGTTGAAGTAGTAGTAGTAGTAGTAGTAGTAGTAGTAGTAGTAGTAGTAGTAGTAGTAGTAATATAAGTAGTAACAGCAGCAGCAGCAGTAGTAGTAGTAGTAGTAGTAATAGTAGTAGTAGTAGTAGTAGTAGTAGTAGTAGTAGTAGTAACAGCAGCAGCAGCAGTAGTAGTAGTAGTAGTAGTAGTAGTAGTAGTAGTAGTAGTAGTGGATCATCGCTCAGGAGGCAGAGGGCGAGATAGACCAAACAGAAATAAGAGATATTAAAAGAAAAATCTCAGAAGAAAGGCAACAGGCCCAAAAAGACGAGCTGGACCGTCTTACACACCACCTGTCCACAGAAATGGGTAGAAAAATACACACAGCACAGGAGGCAGGCGCCTCTAGCTGGCTAACGTCATTACCAATCAGAGCAAAGGGCTTCAGCCTCAACAAACAAGAATTTGTCGACGCCATTGCTCTGAGATATGGCTGGCCGATTGAGGGACTGCCTGATCTCTGTGCATGTGGATCACCAAATGATGTCACCCACACCATGACATGTAAAAAAGGAGGCTTCGTCTGTATTCGACACGATGAAGTGAGGGATCTGACAGCCAGCATGCTCGGGGAGGTATGCCAAGACGTCACTACCGAGCCGGCACTGCTTCCCCTGGACGGCGAACACCTTCGGTACAGGACAGCCAATACCTCATAGGAGGCACGGGTTGATGTAAGTGCCCGCGGATTCTGGGTGCGCGGACAGCGGGCGTTCATGGACATCCGCATATTCGACCCGATGGCTGCCTGTCACCGTGAGCTGCCCCTGCAAGCCGCCCACCACAGGAACGAGCAGGAGAAGACGAGGGCATACGGTGAAAGAATCCAACATGTGGATCAGGGCAGCTTCACCCCCCTTGTCTTCACCACATCCGGCGAGATGGGTCCCAGGGCCCAATGCTTCTACGCACGCCTCGCGGAACTAATCTCAGAAAAGAAGCAACAGCCAAGGAGTCACGTTGTCGCCTGGATGAGGTGTCGCCTCTCGTTCTCCCTGCTCAGGTCGGCCATACTATGTCTCAGGGGCACCAGACACTCTGGCCCAAAAGCCACCAACATCTCCAATATGGACTATGAAGCCACAGTGGTGGAGAGTGACATTAGGGTGGGTCGGGAGTGTCTTGAGTAGGGAAGGAAAGGGGGATCTAGACGTAATAGATGATAGGTGATTTAGTGTCAGGTAGTATTAGTGATATGGTTGGATGCCACAGTCATTAGCGAACAGAGTTGGGGCTAATGACCTCCAAGCTATGGAGCCCTCCATGATTATGTGTCGGGAAAATAAACATGGGTGGAGGTATCATTTAAGTAGTAGTAGTAAAAAAGTAGTAGTAGTAGTAGTAGTAGTAGTAGCAGCAGCAGTAGTAGTAGTAGTAGTAGTAGTAGTAGTAGTAGTAGTAGTAGTAGTAGTAGTAGTAGTAGTAGTAGTAGTAGTAGCAACAGTAGTAGTAGTAGTAGTAGTAGTAGTAGTAGTAGTAGTAGTAGTAGTAGTAGTAGTAGTAGTAGTAGTAGTATTAGTAGTAGTAGTAGTAGTAGTAGTAGTAGTAGTAGTAGTAGTAGTAGTAGTAGTAGTAGTAGTAGTAGTAGTAGTAGTAGTAGTAGTAGCAGTAGTAGTAGTAGTAGTAGTAGTAGTAGTAGTAGTAGTAGTAGTAGTAGCAGCAGCAGTAGTAGTAGTAGTAGTAGTAGTAGTAGTAGTAGTAGTAGTAATAGTAGTAGTAGTAGTAGGAGTAGTAGCAGCAGTAGTAGTAGTAGTAGTAGTAGTAGTAGTAGTAGAGATAGTAACAATAGTAATACAGATGAAGATAGTAATAATAATGCTTATAATAATAATTACAATAATAATAACGTAATAATCTTTGGCTTTTTTAACACACTCATTCTTCATCATTTCTCATCATTCCACACTCCTCACGTCTTTCTTATTCTTCACTTTCCTCTCTTTTTCTCTTTTTCTTTTCTCTTCTCTTCTTAATCTTTTTCTTTCGTCACCATCTTCTCTTTTTCTTCTTCTCTCTTCTTCCTCACCTGGTCATCCTCATATCCTCTATACAAAGACTTCCATCGTTTATACTCCATTGCAAGATCTCTTTTTTATCATGACACGCAACACCTACACGAGGTATGACTCAGACACACACACACACACACACACACACACACACACACACACACACACACACACACACACACACACACACACACACACACACACACACACACACACACACACACACACACACACACACATACACACAGCACACTGCAACTTTTTTTCTCTTCCTTCCTTTCTTCCTTCATCCTCCTTCCATCGTTAACTCTTTCCTTCCATCCTCAACTATTTCTTACCTTCCTTTCTTCCTGCAACACTCAGCACTCAAATATACACACGCACAACACACTGCAACCCTTTCTTACTTTCTTTTCCTACCTGCAACACTCAAGACTCATACAACACACATACATTCCCTCCACAACACTTCCCGTCCTCACATATATTCCCTCCACAACACTTCCCCTTCCTTTCCTTCCTTCATTCCTGCAACACTCAAGACAGGAATCGCCTTGTATTGAAGTAGATTAAGGTCTCCGAGATGACAAATAGTAAACAGCTTTAACAACAACAACAACCATCTCGAGTAAGGGGGTTCGAAGTCATCTATATACAGTTCAAAGAGGTTCCAAGGCTCTTATACACATGTCACTCGGAGCTTATGTCTTAAAGGTCAGGGAAATAGCGACGTTGTTTGGCCCCTTACACACGGGGACACTTAGAGCGCTGCAGCAGCGCTACTCACGCGCGACTCAGTTTTAGCAGCGCTGCTGTGAAGCGCAGCTTATCTTTCTAGAAAGTGTTGTGGGGTGAGTGTCGAATTAGCGGCGCTTCTCAGCATCGCTACTAAAATTGAGTAGGGCGTTAGCAGCGCTACAATCGCGCCACGCACGCGCTGCTAAAAAAGTGACGCTGCTGCAGCTACGTGTGAAAACTCCCATTGAATGCCATGTATCGTGACGAGCAGCGCTACTTTTTGTGGTCGCCACCGGCAGCGAAGCCAACCACGCAAATCTGTTTGTAGCGCTACTTTTTGTGGTCGTGAGTGCGTGTGAAAGCATCCATTCATCTCCATTATTCATCAGCGGCAAATATGCTGAGCAGCGCTGCAAAGAGTCCGCGTGTGAAAGGGGCGTTAGGCTCGTATTCCCAGACGCTATCGGCCCCACAGCAACGATTTCCAAAGTCCGTAGAGGAGATTAGGTTCTCAGGAGTGCTTTTTCACTTTCATGGTGCAGAAGCCTTGTCAAACTATCAATAGGCTCTTAAAACTACTCATGGAAGAACCCACAACAACCTCTATGAATCCCCTGTCAGGTGTGGCAGGGTGGGCGAGCCCCGAAATGTTTCAGAATATGGCCCTTAGATTTTTTCCTTTTTAGAGACGCCTCCTCACCCTCTTTTTCCTTCTTTTCTCCAATGATAAAAATATTTCGTCAGTTTCTTTATTTTTCCTTCAAAGGCCTCCCGTTTACCTATCCTAGCTTTTACTACTTATTTTAGTCGGTATAAGTTATCTATACCGTATTATCTATTTCTTATCGTGTTCTTCAAGTTTTCATTCCGTTTGAGCTTTTGTTATACTTTTATTTTCGTGTGTGTATGTATCACCTCTAAATTTACCCCCGTTTTTATCGATTCTTTCTATTATATATTTTATCTTCCTATTTTTTTTTCTTCAGTATGTCGTATAATCTATTTCTTATCGCATTCCTTAAGTTTTCATTCTGTCTGAGCTTGTATTATACCTCCATTCTCGTTTTATCCATTTATATTATCCTTCTGTTCGTCCCATCACTCCCCTAAAAATACTTCTTAAATTCCTATCCTTTATTCTGTTCCATATAAAATCTTCATATTCTCTATTAAAAGACTTCCATCGTTTATATATTCCAGTCATCTTTTTATTTTCCTTTTGTTTATCGACACAAAATTCCCTTACAAATGCTTCCTATATCCTTATCCTATATTTTGTTCCATTAAAAATCTGCATATTCTCTGTACAAAGCCTTCCATCGTTTATATATTTCACTTATCTTCTTATTTTTCTTCTATTTCTCGTCCTATCATTTCCCCTACAAATACTTCTTAAATTCCTATTCTGTATTTTGTTCCATATAAAATCTTCATATTCTCTATACAAAGACTTCCATCGTTTATATATTCCACCTTTTACAAATGCTTCTAAATTCCTATCCTATTTTTTGTTCCATATAAATTTTCATGTTCTCTATATAAAGACTTCCATCGTTTATATATTCCACCTTTCTTTTTTTTATTTTCCTTTAGTTTCTCGTCTAAATATTCCCCATCAAATGCTTCTTGAACGCTTATCCTATATTTGGTTCCACTAAAAATCGTCATGTCCTCTATACAAAGACTTCCATCGTTTATATATTACACTTACATCTTTACAGAGTGGAGTCTAAGGCTCTTCGTCTCATCAACTCTCCTCCTCCTACTGATAGTCTTCTACCTCTTAAATTCCGCCGCGATGTTGCCTCTCTTTCTATTTTCTATCGATATTTCCACGCTGACTGCTCTTCTGAGCTTGCTAACTGCATGCCTTCCTCCCTCCCGCGGCCCCGCTGCACACGACTTTCTACTCATGCTCATCCCTATACTGTCCAAGCCCCTCATGCAAGAGAAACCAGCATCTTCACTCTTTCATCCCTCACGCTGGTAAACTCTGGTACAATCTTCCTTCATCTGTATTTCCTCCTGCCTACAACTTGAACTCTTTCAAAAGGAGGGTACCGGGACACCTCTCCTCCCGAAATTGACCTTTTTTCAGCCACCTCTTTTGATTCTTTTTTGGGAGCAGCGAGTAGCGGGCTTTTTTTTATTGTTTTATTTTTTCTGTGCCCTTGAGCTGTCTCCTTTGTTGTAAAAAAAAATTCCTTTTGTTTTTCTTCCAAATATTCCATTACACATATTTGCTATACGCTTATCCTATCTTTGGTTCCATTAAAAATCATCATTATCCTCTATACAAAGAGTTCTGTCGTTTATATATTCCAGTCATCTTTTTTATTTTCCTTCTGTTTGTTGTCCTAAAATTCCCCTACAAATGCTTCTTATATGCTTCTTAAATGCTTCTTATATTTTGTTCCATTAAAAATCATCATTATCCTCTATACAAAGACTTCAAACGTTTATATATTCCTCTGTAACATCTCTTTATTTCCTCTCTGCCGCTTATAAAGATCTGCCTACCTACTGTTATCACCTGCTGTACAAAGGTTCCTACTATACTGTATAATACGATATCTTACACTACAAAGATCCGGGTTGGTTACTGCCTGTTCTGTCTACAAAGAGTTATCTATGGGTTAGGCTGTACAAAGGTCTTTATAGTTTACCTCTTACTAGGAAGAGATACGCATTGTTTCTTTTGTTTCTCCTTACTTCCTTTGGGTTTAGAATCTATATTTTACTAGGAAGAGATAGCGATTCTTTTGTTTATAGCTTACAGAGGCCTCGAGTTGTAGTTTTTTTCTAGCTTTTCTTCCTCTCGTATAAACAGCACACTTCGTTTCACATAAGACATATCGCTTCTCTTGTTTCTCTTTACTTTCAGAGGACTCGGTATTAGTTTTTCTTCTCCTTGTATGTAAAAACTTCACTTCTTTCGGCTTCACTGTTCCTCGTAGCTCCGTGAGGCCTTGGTTTTCTTGTTTTTAGTCCTACTGTAGAGAGCTCACTTCGTTATGCTGTTTGTCTAGCCTCGTCAACCCTTGGTGTTTGGTTTTTAGTCCTTTTATAGAGAGCTCACTTCGTTATGCTGTTCCTCGTAGCTTCGTGAGGCCTTGATTTTCTGTTTTTTAGTCCTGTTGTAGAGAGCTCACTTCGTTTTGGTGTTTGCCTAGCTTCGTGAGGCCTTGGTTTTAGGTTTTCATTCTCTTATAGAAACCTCACTTGCATTTCTTTCACTGTTCCTCGTATCTTATCTCTCCTGAGGCCTCGGGTTTAGGTTTCAGTCCTCTTGTGGAAACCTCGCCTAAATTTGTTTCATTGTTCTTCGTCCTTTATCTTTCCTCTTACAGAAACCTCCCTTCCACTTGTTTCACCGTTCCTCTTAGCTGTCTCACGTGCTTGTGGAGATTTCTTCGGTTAAGTTTTCCTGCAGCCTCAGGAGTGTCACCTGTATTCCTCGCCTTAATTTGTTTCATTGTTCTTCGTCCCTTATCTTTCTTCCCTTCCACTTGTTTCACCGTTCCTCTTAGCTCTGTCTCACGTGCTTGCAGAGGTCTCGTCGGTTTAGTTTCCCAGCAGCCTCAGGAGTGTCACCTCTATTCCTCCTGCCGTACATAGAACTGCTTGGCGGCGGCTATCTCATATCGAGCATCTCACACCTGTTGGCCTCACCTGACGCTTAGCGCTGCAGGTAAATTGACAGGTAAATTGCCTCGTTGTGTTCTGCTAGAGAGTTTCGCTCGGGGTAGACATCGCCCTCGTTTTCTATTTCTTTCTATCGCGTACAAATTGGCGCACACAATACTGATCCTATACCTTCCTTATCGCGTACAAATTGGCACACAAAATACTGATCCTATACCTTCCTTATCGCGTACAAACTGGCACACAATACTGATCCTATACCTTCCTTATCGCGTACAAATTGGCACACAAAATACTGATCCTATACCTTCCTTATCGCGTACAAATTGGCACACAAAATACTGATCCTATACCTTCCTTATCGCGTACAAATTGGCACACAAAATACTGATCCTATACCTTCCTTATCGCGTACAAACTGGCACACAAAATACTGATCCTATACCTTCCTTATCGCGTACAAATTGGCACACAAAATACTGATCCTATACCTTCCTTATCGCGTACAAATTGGCACACAAAATACTGATCCTATACCTTCCTTATCGCGTACAAATTGGCACGCATAATACAGACCCTCTTAACGTACCTTCCTTACTGCGTACAAATTGGCACAAGTAATCCTCACCCTAGTTTTACACACATTCCTTACTGCGTACAAATTGGCACAGGGGCATAATCCTCCTCGGTCACTCTATACTTTTTGGTCTAATTCTTTCTTACTTGTCTAACTCCTTACACTTTTCTTAGTTTTGTTTTACTCTTTACTCTTTCTTATTTTTCCTTATTTCTTATTCTTTACTCTTCCTTTCTCATTCTTTCATAATTTCTCACTCTTTGCTCTTTTCCCCACTCCATCACACTTATTCTACTTTTGTTTTACTCTTTACCCTTTCTTATTTTTCCTTATTTCTTATTCTTTACTCTTCCTTTCTCATTCTTTCATAATTTTTCACTCTTTGCTCTTTTCCCCACTCCATCACATCCCTAGCAGCGACCAGGCCTAACAGGACCAGCTAGCTACGTAGGCACACACCCACACCCTAGCTCCCTCACGTCACTCTTCATTAACACCGCTAACGGCCACGCACTGTCTTATTCCCTCGCGGCAACACCTCGGAGAGACGGACCATCGCCAGGAAGAGAGGGCGGGGCAGAGACCAACATGGGCAAGGCTATCGGCAAGGCTTATGCTTACTAGATTATTGGATGAGCTTACGGAGTCTCATTTAGTGTCATGGGGATCGTTGGAGGCGTAGGATTGGGGTTTTTCTTTCTCTCTTTTTTCTCTTTCTTCCCGCTAACACATCGACAAGGCTCTCGGAATGGTTTATATTTACTGTTTTACCTTTACAGGACTCTTGCGTGAGCTTACGGTGTCCCTTTTACTGTATGAGAGGCGTGGGAGGCTTAGGGTTGGGTTTTATCTTTCTTTCTATATATTTCTTTCTGCTCTTTCTTCCCTCTAACACATGGGCAAGGCTCTGTACAAGGCCTATGTTTAGCGTCTTGGATGAGCTTATGGAGTCCCTTTTACTGTATGAGAGGCGTGGGAGGCTTAGGGTTGGGTTTTATCTTTTATCCCGAGCTGCTTCGTCTTCATCACTTTGAGCCTCGAGACCCCAAAACGATTAATGGCACCAAGACATCTGACTAACATAAACATAAACGCTTTAATACTATGAATCACTGGTGTCCCGGCGCACGCACACACACACGCACGCACGGTGATGCTGCTGCCTTGTTGCTGCGTCCGTGTGGCACCCCGCGGCGGACAGGGAGAGAGAGGGAGAGGGGAAGGAAAGGGGAGAGAGAAATAAGTCCAGGTGAGGGTCGGCGCGGCGGGCTCCCAAAGTACAGTCCCGTGTCGAGGCGAGCGGGATCCTTAATGCCAGTTAGCGGCGAGGGAGGAGCCGAGGCAGGAAACTGACTCCCTTCCTCTCCTTAAGGGCGTGGGAGGGGCGGGGCGGTGAGGGGCGGGCCGGGGGGTCAGTGCCAGGCGGGAGACGTGGTGGGGTCAGCCGGGGAGGGTGAGCGGGGGACTGGCAGCGTGTCTGGGGTGATACCGGTGGCCGTGTCCCTCTGCAGCAGGAGGTAGAGGCGGTTGTTGAGGCCGCGGTGGGTGTCCGTCACCACGCCCACGGTCCCTCGGAATCCGTAAGCGTCCCCTCGTCCTCCTCGCTGCTGCCGCCCACCGCCATCACCACGTCCTCGTCCGCTCCCTCACGCCAGTACGAGGACGCCTCCCACATGGGCCTGGTTTTGCTACGCCCTCGGGCAAGGAGAAACCCACACACCAGCAAGGCCACGCCCACTGAAGAGGCCACAACGCCCGCGCCCACCACCGCCCAGTCGTTGACGTGGCCGCGGCTGAGACGACCGAGAGGCAGCGGCTGGCCGGGACTCAGGCCGTGGTTGCCAGCGCCGCGGAACACCCAGAGGTCCTTGGTGTGCTCCAGGATGTTGGAGGGCCGCGCGGAGGGTCTTGATGCGTGGCGCTTCTTCTGTGACTTTATTACGATTTATTCTGCGTGGCTTGTGTGTTTGAGCGTCGCCATCTCCCGGACCGTCTCACCGTGCAGTGCCACCCCCAGGCGAGGCTTTGCGCTCCTCCGTGGGGCCGCTGGGGGGTGCACGGTGGCATGGTGGTCAAAGGGCGGCATGCGGTTGTGTATGATCCAGTATGGCAGCGTGGTGGGCGTGGGGGCGTTCGTGGAGTCGTTGTAGGCGTGGGTTGGCGTGGATAAGGCGTGGTGCCCTTTGGGAGGATGCCACAGCCGTCGGGGTGGTGCTGTGTCCTCTGGTGTTGTCTGTGGGTGGATGTCTGTCGTGGCTGCTGTCTCCACGTCCACGTAACTCACTGAAGCGTTGACTGGCGGGGTTCGTGACGTGGGGCGCTGGTCAGGGCTGCATCATTCTCATCATCCATAATAGAATTACTCTCTTCCGTTATCCTCATCGTTGCGTTACTCTCCTCACTGCTGTTGTGTGTGTCCGTGATGATGTCCAGAGTCGCAGAGATGCTAGTGGTAGTGGTGGTGGTTGTCGTAGTGGGGATCGTGGTGGTAAGGAGGTGGGAGGCGATGGTAGTTGTGGTCGGGAAGTCGCTGTCCTCCAGTAGCATGACTGAGAGAGCCGAGCGTGGTGGGAGAGAGAGAGAGAGAGAGAGAGAGAGAGAGAGAGAGAGAGAGAGAGAGAGAGAGAGAGAGAGAGAGAGAGAGAGAGAGAGAGAGAGAGAGAGAGAGAGAGAGAGAGAGAGAGAGAGAGAGAGAGAGAGAGAGAGAGAGAGAGAGAGAGAGAGAGAGAGAGAGAGAGAGAGAGAGAGAGAGAGAGAGAGAGAGAGAGAGAGAGAGAGAGAGAGAGAGAGAGAGAGAGAGAGAGAGAGAGGTGTAGAAAAGTTAGTGAAATAGGGAACTGATTGTCCGTAGAGTAACATATGTGGCAAAATAAAACCAGATCACCCAATGGAAATGAAAGATATGTAAAGAAAGGTTAATTTAGTGAAAAGAAAGACAGGTAGAAAGCTATATTAGTGAGAACTGGAACCGACTATTCGTAGAGTAAATAAAATAGGCAAAATACAACCTGCGCAGAAGATATATAAGATAGATATAGGAAAAAGGTTAGATTAGTGGAAAATGGAACCGATTATTAGAAGAAAATAATATAAAAGAAAGATACAGAAAATAAGGTAAGATTAGTGAGAAGTCTAACCGAATATCCAAAGTAACATAAATGGCAAAATACAACCTGTGCATTTAGATGTAAAAAAAAAAAGTAGAGGTAGAAGAGATAGAAAAGAGATAGAAAAAGTTAAGTTTCTGAAAAGTAGAACCCGTAGAGTAAGCAGAATCGTCAAAATACAACCTGCGCATCAAAAGGAAAAGAAATGATGAAAAGGTTAGATTAGTGAAACGTGGAACCGAGAATCCGTAGAGTAACACAATAAGCAATATGCATCCTGCTCAGAAGATACAGAGGGAAGCTATGTAAGAAAGGTTAAAGTAGTGAAAAAACAGAACCGATTTAACTTAGAGTGACACAAATGGCAAAATAAAACCTGATCATCTAAAGGAAAAGAAGGATGTATATAAAAAAGTTAAGTTAGTGAAAAGAAAGATAGGTAAAAAGATATATTAGTGAAAAGTGAAACCGATTATCCGTAAAGTAACAGAATCGCCAAAATACAAACTGCGCAGAAGATATAAGATATCCATATAGAAATAAAAGGAAAAAGTAGTGAACAGTGAAATCAATTATACAAAGAATAACACAATTGGTAAACTAAAAGTAAACTAAAACGTGGGGACCAAAGGGAAAAGAATGACATAGAGAAGAAAGGTCAGATTAGTGAAAGATAGAACCGGTTATTACGTAGTAGAAAGAGAAAGGGACGAATTCGTTACGCACAGAGATAGTAACGAAATAGCAACAAAACGACAACAAAAAACTGCGCATCTGAAGAAAAAAAAGTGATAGAGGTATAGAAGAAAACAAGGTAAATATTATGAGTAAAAAGATCGAAGAGGCTTTTAGTAGAGCGAAAAAAATGGAAATAATTAGGAATAAAACAACTGCGCATCTGAAAAAAAAGTGATAGTGGGACTGAAGAAAAAAAGGTAAATATGAGTAAAAAATCGAAGAGGCTTTTAGTGAAATGAAAATATAGAATTGATAACCTTTTGATCGAGTAACAAAATAGGAACAGAACAACAACCAAAATTACGCATCTGAAGAGAAAAAGAGATAGAAGGATAGAAAACAAGATAGAGTAGTAAAAAATAGAAGAGGCTTTTAGTAGAATAAAAAAAATGGAAATAATTATCCGTCGGTCGAGTAACAAAATAGGAACAAAATAACAACTGCGCATCTGAAAAAAAAGTGATAGTGGGGTTGAAGAAAAAAAGATATATTTGAGTAAAAAATCGAAGAGGTTTTTAGTAGAGCGAAAAAAAGGAAATAATTAGGAATAAAACAACACCTACGCATCTGAAGAAAAAAGTGAGAGAGGGATGGAAGAAAAAAAGGTATATATGAGTAAAAAAACGAAGAGGCTTTTTAGTTGAATGAAGAAAATGGATGTAATTAGCCGTAGATCGAAAAACAAAATAAACGAAACAACAAAAAATACGAGACTGGAAGGGAAGAGATAGAGGGATATAAAAAAAGATAAATTAGTAAAACATAGAAGAGGCTTTTAGTAGAATGAAGAAATGGAAATAATTATCCGTTGATCAAGAATAAAAACAACAAAAACTACGCATTTGAAGGGAAACACAGATAGAGAAATAGAAAAAAGGAAATTAGAGTGAAAAGTAGAAAAGCTTAACAGTATAATGAAAAAAATGGAACTCGCAAAAAACACCAAAAACTTAAATGAAAAAAACGATGGAGTATTAGAATAAAAGAAGATAAATTAGAGTGAAATATAGAACAGTTTATCAGCAGAAAGAGGAAGAAAAAAAATAAAAAAAGATAGAGATAGGAAAAATGGTGAAAATAATAAAAGACAAAACAGATTATACTTAGAGAGAAGGAATACTGGCGAGGGTGGATAAAGTGCAGTTACGGATTATATCAGAACACTTACGGACAGAGAGAGAGAGAGAGAGAGAGAGAGAGAGAGAGAGAGAGAGAGAGAGAGAGAGACAGAGAGAGAGAGAGAGAGAGAGAGAGAGAGAGAGAGAGAGAGAGAGAGAGAGAGAGAGAGAGAGAGAGAGAGAGAGAGAGAGAGAGAGAGAGAGAGAGTGGACGAAATAGAGAGAAATGAAAACACTGAATAAACAAGACTAACACAGAGTAAGATAATTGAGGTCTAGAGAGCAATGAACAGTTGGAAGATGAAGGGAAGGGAAGGGAAAGAGAGAAAGAAAAACAAGACTAAAATCTATCAAGAGAATACAGGAAGATAAGGAAAGGAGGAAGGAGGAAGAGAAGAGGAAGGAGATGAAAGAGAGATGGAGAAAGGGAAGGAGGAAAGGAAGGAAGGAGGGAGAGAAGAGGAAGGACAAGACGGAAGGAGAGAGGGAGGAAAGGCCGAGGAGGGACGGAAGGGCAGGTGTAGGAAGGAGTATGGGATTAGAAGATGGGAAGATGGTGTGAAAGAAAATGGGAGGATGATGAAAGAAGATGGAAGATAATGGAAAGAAAATGGGAAGATGGTATGAAAGAAAATGGGAGGATGATGTGAAAGAAAATGGGAAGATGATGTGAAAGAAAATGGGAAGATGATGTGAAAGAAGATGGGAAGATGGTGTGAAAGAAGATGGGAAGATGGTGTGAAAGAAAATGGGAAGATGGTGTGAAAGAAAATGGGAAGATGTGAAAGAAAATGGGAAGATGATGTGAAAGAAAATGGGAGGATGATGTAAAAGAAAATGGAAGGTGGTGTGAAAGAAGATGGGAAGATGGTGTGAAAGAAAATGGGAAGATGATAGAAAAGAAAATGGGGAGATGGTGTGAAAGAAAATGGGAAGATGTGAAAGAAAATGGGAAGATGTGAAAGAAAATGGGAAGATGATGTGAAAGAAAATGGGAAGATGTGAAAGAAAATGGGAAGATGTGAAAGAAAATGGGAATATGATGGAAAAGAAGATGGGAAGATGGTGTGAAAGAAAATGGGAAGATGATGGAAAAAAAGATGATAGGATGTGAAAGAAAATGGGAAGATGTGAAAGAAAATGGGAGATGGTGTGAAAGAAAATGGGAAGATGAAGGGAAAGAAAATGGGAAGATGATGGGAAAGAAAATGGGGAGATGGTGTGAATGATAATGGGAAGGTGATGGGAAAGAAAATGGGAAGATGATGGGAAAGAAAATGGGAAGATGGTGTGAAAGAAAATGGGAAGATGATGGGAAAGAAAATGGGGAGATGGTGTGAATGTTAATGGGTAGGTGATGTGCAAGAAAATGGGAAGATGATGGGAAAGAAAATGGGAAGATGATGGGAAAGAAAATGGGAAGATGATGGGAAAGAAAATGGGAAGATGATGGGAAAGAAAATGGGAAGATGATGTGAAAGAAAATGGGAAGATAGTGTGAATGAAAATGGGAAGATGATGGAAAAGAAAATGGGAAGATGATGTGAAAGAATAGGGGAAGATGATGGAAAGAAAATGGTAAGATTTAAAGGATAATGGGAAGATTTTTGAAAAGATCATTGGAAGATGTGAAAGAAAATGGGAAGATGTAAAAGAAAATGGGAAGATTATGGAAAAGAAGATGGGAAGATGTGAAAGAAAATGGGAAGATGTAAAAGAAAATGGGAAGATGATGTGAAAAAAGATGGGAAGATGTGAAAGGAAATGGGAAGTTGTAAAAGAAAATGGGAAGATGATGGAAAAGAAGATGGGAAGATGATGAGAAAGAAGATGGGAAGATGATGTGAAAGAAAATGGGAAGATGATGGGAAAGAAAATGGGAAGATGATGGGAAAGAAAATGGGGTGATGATGGGAAAGAAGATGGGAAGATGTGAAAGAAAATGGGAAGATGATGTAAGAGGAGATAGAAAGATGGTAGGCAGGTAAAGGAAGGAAGGAAGGGCGAAGGAAGGGAGGAAGGTGAATATGGAAGTGAAGGGAGAGTGTGAGTAGAGTTAAGAGGAAGGAGGAAAGTGAAGGAAGGAGGAAAGGGAGAGAGAGCAGAGGTACAGTTAACGGAGACAGGTAAGGAGGAAGGTGAAGGAAGGGAGAAATAATGAAAGGTAAAAGAGGGAGAAAGGGAGGACAGTTAAAGAAAGGAAGGAAGGAAATAGAGGAAGTTGTAGTAAAGGAGGGAAGGAGGAGGAAGGTAAAGCAAGTGAGAGGAGAGGGAGGAAGGTGAGGAAGGGAGAGAGAGAGAGGTAAGAGAGGAAGGGAAGGAGAGATGAAGGGGAGTGGTAAAGAAAGGTGAATAAAGGGAGGGGAGAGGTAAAGAA
>NW_026110851.1:166597-176597 GCF_024679095.1 Eriocheir sinensis
GAGAGAGAGAGAGAGAGGTTACCCGCCATTCCTATTCATACACTTTATATTTCATTATTCACGGAGGCTAACAAACAACAAAGGAAATAAACAAACAAACGAACAATCAACCGCGTAGAAACAATAGCAAACCCTCTCTCTCTCTCTCATCACATTCACCTCGATTGAAATAAAAGCAAAAAAAAAAAAAAATCGCATGTCCTCATTTGCATAGATATTGAATGTGTTTTGGAGCCAGACAAGGATAGCATCGAGTACATAAGAACATAAGAACATAAGAACGCAGGAGTCTACAAGAGGCCGGTACGCCTATACGAATCAGCTCCTTTGACCCTAAGCTCCCGTGTATCTAACCCCACCTAATATCGCTGTCCATGAACTTATCTAGTCTATTTTTGAATGTGACAATTGTATTGGCACTCACCACATGACTGCTAAGCCTATTCCACTCATCCACCACCCTGTTAGTAAACCAATTTTTGCCTATGTCCCTGTTGAATCTGAATTTATCCAGTTTAAACCCATTACTTCGTGTCCTACCCGGTTCTCTTACCAACAAAACCTTATGAATGTCTCCCTTATTAAAGCCCTTCATCCATTTATAAACCTCGATCATGCCTCCACGCACCCTTCGCCTTTCTAGAGAATGCAAGTTTAAATGTTTGAGTCTTTCCTCGTATGGCAAGTTTCTCAACCCCTGAATCATCTTAGTCATCCTCCTCTGCACCGATTCTAACATTTTGATATCCATTCTATAGTAAGGTGACCAGAACTGAACTGCATAGTCAAGATGAGGTCTAACTAATGCTAAATATAGTTTGAGGAAGACTTCGGGGCTTCTGTTGCTTACGCTCCTTGAAATAAATCCCAGTACCCTATTAGCTCGATTTCTAGCTTGAATGCATTGTGCCCTTGGACGGAGATCAGAGCTCACTAAGACCCCTAAATCTCTCTCGCACCCAGACCTGCTTATGAGAGTGTCATTTAAGCAATAGTTATGTGAGGGGTTGTTCCTACCTACACTCAGAATACTGCACTTCCCAACATTGAACTCCATCTGCCATTTATCCGCCCAGTCATACAATCTGTTGAGTTCAACTTGGAGAATACTAGCGTCTTCTTGTGTGTGTGTGTGCGTGTGCGAGTGTGTGTGTGCGTGTGCGTGTGTGTGTGTGTGTGTGTGTGTGTGTGATCGTATATTGCGTGTGCGGCGTGAGTGATGTGTCGCTTTTGTGGTCCCGGATCAAAACAAAGGATTAGAATAGATTGAAAAAAGTGAAAAAAAATGAAATGAAAAAAAATGGAAAAGATACATATAAGAAAGACTAATTGACTGACTCACTCGTTTTATTTTTTTCGTTTTGTTTTATCTTAAAAAATATTAATAAAAGAAAACAAGGAAAGGAAAAAAAGGAAAAGAAAAATCGTGAAAAGAAAAAAAAGGAAAAGAAAAAAAGGAAAAGAAAACAAGAAGATAAAAAGGAAAAGAAAAATCGGGAGCAGAAAACAATGAGAAGAAAAAAAAAAGAACAGAAAACAAGACGGAAAAGATGAGAAAAAAGGAAGGATGAAAAAACGGAAATGAAAAAAAACACGGAAGAGAAGAAACTGAAAAGAAAAAACCGAAAAAAAAAACGAAAAAGATAAATGAAATGAAAAAAAAAGAAGATAATCAATAACGAACGCGCACAGGTTGAGTTTTTTGTGGCGTCTCTATTTTTTTTTTATTGTTTTTTTTTTTTTTACTGTTGAACGATAAACTATAGGCTGCTGGATACACGAGTTTGTTTGTTTTTCTGTTTGGTTTGTTAAGAGAAGAAATAGTAGTTATTTATTTTTTTTATGAACGAAAAACTTACTTTACTTATCAACGGTAAATTATAGGCTTCTGAACACACGAGTTTGTCTTTTTGTTTTTTGTTTTACTTGTGGACGATAAACTATACAGGCTTCTGAACACACGAGTTTGTCTTTTTGTTTTCTTTTGTTTTACTTGTGGACGATAAACTATACAGGCTTCTGAACACACGAGTTTGTCTTTTTGTTTTCTTTTGTTTTACTTGTGAACGATAAACTATATAGGCTTCTGAGCACACGAGTTTGTTTTTTTGTTTTTTGTTTTACTTGTGAACGATAAACTATATAGGCTTCTGAGCACACGAGTTTGTTTTTTTGTTTTTTGTTTTACTTGTGAACGATAAACTATATAGGCTTCTGAGCACACGAGTTTGTTTTTTGTTTTTTGTTTTACTTGTGGAGGATAAACTATATAGGCTTCTGAACACACGAGTTTTTTTTTTTTTTTTGTTTGTTTTACTTGTGGAGGATAAACTATATAGGCTTCTGAACACACGAGTTTGTCTTTTTGTTTTTTGTTTTACTTGTGGAGGATAAACTATATAGGCTTCTGAACACACGAGTTTGTCTTTTTGTTTTTTGTTTTACTTGCGGAGGATAAACTATATAGGCTTCTGAACACACGAGTTTTTTTTTCTGTTTGGTTTATAAAGAAAAGAAATACTAGCTTTTTTTTTTACTTATGAATGGGAAAGAATATTCATCCGGTGGTGAGTGTCGTTAGTTTTGTTATTGTTGTTGTTATTCATTTTCTTTAAATATGCACGAGTTTGTATTGTTTTCTGTTTGCTTTATAGAGAGAAGAAATATTCACATTTTACTTACAAACAAGAAATTTTGCTCCTCCTGTGATGGATATTGTTTGTTTATGTTGTTATTCGTTGTTACATATACTAGAGTTTGTTTAGTTTTTCTGTTTGGTTGATGGAAACGTATTACAAGTCAAACCCGAGAAGTTTCGGGTCCCTGCAGAGTTCGGGATGAATAATTCTGTAGGGACCCAAAACTTATCGGATTGGACTTGTAATACGTCCCCTAAACCGACCTTTGTAGTGACCCAAAACTTCTCGGATTGGACTTGTAATACGTCCCCTAAACCGACCTTTGTAGTGACCCGAAACTTCTCGGATTGGACTTGTAATACGTCCCCTAAACCGACCTTTGTAGTGACCCAAAACTTCTCGGATTGGACTTGTAATACGTCCCCTAAACCGACCTTTGTAGTGACCCAAAACTTCTCGGATTGGACTTGTAATGCGGCCCCTAAACCGACCTTTGTAGTGACCCAAAACTTATCGGATTGGACTTGTAATGCGGCCCCTAAACCGACCTTTGTAGTGACCCAAAACTTCTGGGATTGGACTTGTAATGCGGCCCCTAAACCGACCTTTGTAGTGACCCGAAACTTCTCGGATTGGACTTGTAATGCGGCCCCTAAACCGACCTTTGTAGTGACCCAAAACTTCTCGGATTGGACTTGTAATGCGGCCCCTAAACCGACCTTTGTAGTGACCCGAAACTTCTCGGATTGGACTTGTAATGCGGCCCCTAAACCGACCTTTGTAGTGACCCTAAACTTCTCGGATTGGACTTGTAATACGGCCCCTAAACCGACCTTTGTAGTGACCCGAAACTTCTCGGATTGGACTTGTAATGCGGCCCCTAAACCGACCTTTGTAGTGACCCAAAACTTCTCGGACTGGAGTTGTTATACGGCCCTAAACCGACCTTTGTAGTGACCCGAAACTTCTCGGATTGGACTTGTAATGCGGCCCATAGAGAGAAGAAAATTACCACCTGTTTGTTTTACTTATATACGAGAAATAATATTCGTCTGGTGGTGAATGTCGTTAGTTTGTGTTGTTTTTGTCATTCGTTTTTAGACATACACGAGTTTGTTTTGATTTGTTTGATTTATTAAGAGAATAAATACTATGGTTCGTTTTATTTTGTTTACTTATGAATGATAAATACTATTCGTCTAGTGGTGAGTGTCGGTAGTTTGTGCTGTCATTGTCATTGTTATTCCTTGTTAGAAATGCGAGGTTTTTATTTTTTTGTTATGGTTTATATAGAGAAGAAATATTCGAGTGTTCTCTTTTTTCACTTTTAAAGGAGAAACTTGTCTGTCTGGTGGTGAATGTTATTACTCTGTGTTGTTATTGTTATTTAATTTTAGATATACACGAGGGTTTGATTTTTCTTTCTGCTTCATTTATAAAGAGAAGAAAAATATTAGTTATGTTTCGTTAATTTTACTTATAAACGAGAAATTTTATTCGTCTCGTGGTGGATACTGATGGTGTGTGTTTTTATTGTTATTCCTTGTTAAATATACACGAGGTTTTGTTTTATTCTGTTTGGTTTATACAGAAAAGAATTTCGAGTTTTTTTTTTTCACTTTTAAGGAGAAACTCGTCTGTCTGGCGGGTGAATGTTGTTACTCTGTGTTACTATTGTTATTCCTTTTTAGAAACACACGAGTTTGTTTTTCGGTTTGGTTTATAAAGAAAAGAAATACTCGATTCTTTTTCTTTCCTTATAAGCGAGAAACGATCGTGTGCGGTGTATGTCGTTAGTCTGTATGATAGTTGTCCCTATTTAGATATACACGAGTCATTAATTTTTGCCTGTTTGATGTATAACTTAGAGAAATATCCAAGTTTTTTTTTTACTTTTTGTAGTATTATCGACCCCTTACATAACTATACGAATTTCTTTAGATTTTCGATTTTTAAAGATGAGAAATACTGGAGTTTTTTTTTCTTCCGTTTGGCAGATCTTTTGACTAATGTTTCTCCGTTGGCTTGGCTCCTTTCATTCATTTTCCGTGCGGCCGAGACTCAGACGGAAGGTAAGATATTATTATACAGTTGAGGAGAGGAGTAGAAAGGCGCGTGCGTGCGTGTGTGTTTTCTTAAGCTCCGCCTCGGTGAACATATTAATAAAACGAATTTGGAAACGAACGAAAGACTAACTCGCTTCTCTTCTCTTTTCGTTTCGTTTCGTCTCGTCCAATCTTTAAAGAAACTGGGAAAATAAGAAAACGGGGAAAAGAAAATTGAAAAAAAAACGTAAATAAAAAAAATGGAAAAGAAAAGAAAAAAACAGGGAAGTGAAAAAAACAGGGAAATAAAAAAAAACACAGGAAAAAAAATGGGAAAGGGGATAAAAACAGGGAAATAAAAAAAATAGGGAGAGGAGAAAAATCGGGGAAAAAACACGGAGAAAGAAACAGGGAAAAGAAAAAGACAGGAAAAAAACCAAAGATTGGATAACAAACGGAAAAGAAAAACATGAAAAAAAAGGAAAGGAGAAAAAAACATGGAAAAGACATACACAGGGAAAAAAACAGGGAAAAGAAAAAAAACACGGAAAAACAGGGAAAGGAGAAAAAAACAGGGAAAAGAAAAAAAACACGGAAAAACAAGGAAAGGAGAAAAAAACAGGGAAAAGAAAAAAACACGGAAAAACAGGGAAAGAAGAAAAAACAGGGAAAAAAACACAGGGAAAAACAGGGAAAGGAGAAAAAAACAGGGAAAAGAAAAAAACACGGAAAAACAGGGAAAGGAGAAAAAACAGGGAAAAGAAAAAAACACGGAAAAAAACAGGGAAAAGAAAAACACACGGAAAAACAGGGAAAGGAGAAAAAAACAGAGAAAAGAAAAAAACACGGAAAAACAGAGAAAGGAGAAAGAAACAGGGAAAAGAAAAAAAACACGGATAGGAGAAAAACAGGAAAATAGAAACACAGGGAAAAACAGGAAAAGGAAACAGGAAATAGGGAAAATAAAAAAAAACACGGAAAAACAGGGAAAGAAGAAAAAACAAGGAAAAGAAAAACACAGGGAAAAACAGGGAAAGGAGAAAAAAAACAGGGAAAAGAAAAAAACACGGAAAAACAGGGAAAGGAGAAAAAAACAGGGAAAAGAAAAAAACACGGAAAAAAAACAGGGAAAAGAAAAACACAGGGAAAAACAAGGATAGGAGAAAAAACAAGGAAAATAAAAACAAAAGAACAGGGAAAGGAAGGAGAAAAAAACAGGGAAAATATAAACACAAGGAAAAGAGAAAAAAAATAGGGGAAAATAAAACAAACAGGAAAAAGCAAAAAAAGGGAAAATAAAAAAAATGGAAAAAAAAGGAAGAAAACCCACATTCGATTCTGATGACTCAAGGAATTTATTTTTTCTTCTCAGTTTGAAAATTTCTTAGACACGTGAAGTATTTTTTTAAGGTCGATTTTTTGTGTTATTTTTTTGTTACTGAAAGCAAGTCCAATTTTTCTTTTGTTATTGTTAAGCTTGTTAGTCGTGAAAGGTAGGTAATTTTTTTATTCTAATTCATTTACTTCGTCTTACCTTGACTTTTTTATCCTTTATATCTCATTCCTTTCGTAACTTCTTTTATACTTTCTTTGCTTCTTATCTTTTTTCTTTACAAATGTTTACACCTTTCCGTAAGTTCATCTAAGTTCTGTGCATCTTACCTTTCATTTCCTCTATTTTTCCATCCTTTCGCAATTTTCTTTGATAATTTCTTAGATTTTTTCGTTTGCTTTCTTTTTTTCCCACTTTTCGTAACCTGATCTAGTTGACTTGCTCCATCTAATCATTCATTTCTTTATTATCTTTTGACACACCATTCGTACCTTTTTTTCTCCTAATTTCTTTCGACATTATTAGTTTTTGGGTCCTTTTTGCTTTCCTTTCTTGGGGTCATTTTTGGGTACCTTTCGGGTCCTGGCCTTGGCGGTAGTGGGTCTGTTATTAATTTGATGATGGTGATGATGATGATGAAGAAGAGAAGGAGGTGGAGGAAGAGGAAGAGGAGGAAGAGGATGAGGAAGAGGAAGAATACGAATAGGAGGAAGATTAAGAGGAAGAGGAAGAAGAAGAGAAAGAAAATGAGAGAAAATAAGAGAAAGAATAAGAAAAAAAGGAAGAAAAGGAAGAAGAATAGAAAGAAGAAAAGAAAGAAGAAGAGAAAGAAGAAGATAAAGAAAAATAGAAAGAAAAAGAGAAAGAAGAAGAAAAAGAAGAAAATAAATGAGAAGAGAAAGGAGAATAGGAAGAAGAAGAGAAAGAAGAAGAGAAAGAAGAAGAAAAAGGAAAAGAAAAAGGAGAAGAGGAAGAAGAAGATAAAGAAGAAGAGAAAGAAGAAGAGATAGAAGAAGAGAAAGGAGAAGAGGAAGAAGAAGAGAAAGAAGAAGAGGAAGAAGAAGAGAGGAAGAAGAAGAGAGAAAGAAGAAGAGAAAGGAGAAGAGAAAAGAGAAGAGAAAGAAGAAGAGAAAGAAGAAGAGAAAGGAGAAGAGAAAGAAGAAGAGAAAGGAGAAGAGAAAGGAGAAGAGGAAGGAGAAGAGAAAGAAGAAGAGAAAGGAGAAGAGGAAGGAGAAGACGAAGAAGAAGAGAAAGAAGAAGAGAAAGGAGAAGAGAAAGAAGAAGAGAAAGGAGAAGAGAAAGGAGAAGAGGAAGAAGAAGAGAAAGAAAAGGAGAAAAGAAGAAGAGAAAAAAGAAGAGAAAAAAGAAAAAAAAGAAGAGAAGGAAGAAAAAAAAATGGAAAGGAGAGGAAAAAGAAGTGAAAAAAATAAGTGAAAAAGATGAGAAAAAAGAAGAGAAAAAAGAAGAGAAATAAGAGAAAAAAAGAAGAGAAAAAAAACAGAAGAAGAGAAAGAAGCAGAGAGAGAAGAAGGGAAAGAAGAAGAGAAGAAATAAGAGAAAAAGAGAAAAAGAAGAAAGAAGAGAAAAAAAGTAGAGGAGGAGGAATAATAAGAAAAAGAATAAGAGGAAGAAGAGGAGGATGGTGGTGGTGATGGTGGTGGTGGTTGTGGTGATGATTTTGGTGGTGGTGATGAGGCTTAATTAGGAACGGCATTCCACCACCACCACCACCACCACCACAATAATTATCGCCAGGTAATTAGGAGGTGAATTGTGGCTGAATCAAAAGACAGGTGTGCTAATTAACGTCTAAATATACCTGCCTTATCTTGCCTTATGATTACTTTCTCTCTCTCTCACTTTCACTTTCTCTTCCTTTATTCTTTTTTCTGTCACTCAGTTTTTCATTTTCTCTTTTTTTTCTTTCACGATCCTTTTCTTTTCTCTGTTTTCTTATCTTTCATTTTTTTTTCTTCTTTGTTTTCTTTCTTTCTTTTTCTCTAATTTTGCTTTCTTTATTTTTCCATCACTTTCATTTTCTCTCATTTTCTCCTTTCTTCTTTCTTTCTTTCTTTTTTATTCATCCCTTTCATTTTCACTTCTATTTTGTTTTGTTTTGTTTTTGGTGTTTTTTCATTCTCTTTATTTTAGATCACTTTCATTTTACTTTTCACTTTCTTTTTCTATTTCTTTCCTTTCCTTATCTCTCTCTCTCTCTCTTCGTTGGTCGAGTTTTAATCCTCATAGGGACAGGAAAATATGTTGATGGTAAATAAGGAGGAGGAGGAGGAGGATAAGGAGGAGGAGGAGGAAGAGGAAGAGGAGGAGGAGGAGGAGGAGGAGGAGGAGGAGGAGGGTCTTAATGTATATGACTTTTCCTTTTCCTTTTTCTCCTTTTTTTCTTTTTGTTTGAAGTGTTGCAATTTTTGATTCGTATTTTTTTTCCATATTTTTCTTGTGTATTGCTGAGTCCTTGTTCTTCTCTTCCTCGTTTTCTACCTTCTCCTCCTCTTCCTCTTCTGCCTGTTTTTTTTTCTCGTTTTGCAACACCTCTCATTTCTCTTCTTATTCCTCGTCCACTTATACTTTCTTCTATTTTTCATTCTCCTTCTCCTCCTCGTCCTTCTCCTCCTCATTATCTTCCAACTCCTCCGTCCACACCTCTAGTTCCTCTTTTTTCTCCTATTCCACTTCTTTCTTCTCCATCGCTTCTTCTTCCTTCTTCTTCTCCTTCATTTATTCATCATCTTTGTTCTCGTAACACTATTTTAATCCCTCTTCGTCTTCCATCACCTCCTCCTCCTCCTCCTCCTCCTCCTCCTCATCTCCCTTCTCATTACGCGGCTAGACTTGGAAGACTTCTTAGTGAGCAGGTGTCACTTTTCAGAGCATAAAAAACAGCGAGCCCCGACAGAGAACGTCACGTAAACAATCAAAGGACCACCAGCCAATCCCACCTTGACCATATAAGCGCGTGTTATGTAAACGCCCGCAGCATTCGAAATAAATTCACAGACCTGGAGGAACTTGCTGCAACGGAAAACTTCCACATTATCGCCGTCGCGGAGTCATGGTTAAATACAAATAACAGAAATTCTATTGCGGAATTTAGCTTACCCGGCTATTCAACTTTTTTTGCGACAGAGAAAACAGAGTTGGTGGTGGCGTCGTCTTATATATTCGTGCTGGTTTAAATCCACGTGTTATCAAAGTCGAAAGAATAAATAATATAGACACCGTTTTCGTAGAAATTAAAAACCGTTCAAGTAAATTAGTTATTGGCATTGTTTATAGACCTCCAAACCAAGCAATGCAAATAGACAGAAAACTGTTCGAACAAATTTCTAACATGCAATCAATTTGAAGCTGTAATTATGGGAGACTTTAACTTACCATTTAAGAGTTGGGGAGACACATTAAATATACACTCGGGTCACGATCTGTGTATGTATGTGTGTGTGTGTGTGTGTGTGTGTGTGTGTGTGTGTGTGTGTGTACGCGCGCTCTTCTGAAGGAATTGAATTAGATACGATTATTTCCTTTTGTTCTCTTTTCTTTTGCATGTAAATTCACACACACATAAAAAAATACATGAAATTACGAAAAGAAAATAAGAAAGAAAACTCGAGAGCTAAATCACTGTGTCTCCATTTAGTTTCCTTTCTTTTATTTTTATTGTTTTCCCTGCCAGCGTGTACTGAAAATAATAATAATAATAATAATAATAATAATAATAATAATAATAATAATAATAATAATAATAATAATAATAATAATAATAATAATAATAATAATAATAATAATAATAATAATAATAATAATAATAATAATAATAATAATAATGTTTACCAGCAAAGAGATTATCTGTGAAGCATGCAGTGCAATTATATATATTTACTTTTTTTTTAAGTATATATATTTACTTTTTTATTTTTTGTTTGTTTGTTTGTATTTCCAGGGCGTTTTTACGAGTGAATTTTCAT
>NW_026110851.1:179097-214097 GCF_024679095.1 Eriocheir sinensis
GTTGTTTGTGACAAGCTACACTAACTATCTAATCAAAGGTGGAAGATGAAGGACAGCAAAGGCGAAGGCTCCTCCCCACCCTCCCATCCCTCCAGCCAAAGCTGGCAGGAAAGGAAAAAGAACCATGCAGCATGGAAAAACTGCATGGAATTTATGTAGGAAAGAGGAAAGAACTACCATTACTGCTACCACTAACCGGGCGATAAAAGCGGACAAGGACACCAGTATTCGAAAGAACTTAACGTTATTACGACAATGAGTAATATCTTAGTTGCTGGTTGGATTCAAAACACTTGTCTAATCTATTCTTGAAGGCCGTAACTGTTGTACTATCAACGACATCACAGGGTAGAGAGTTCCAAACATTAACAACTCGACTGAAGAAGAAGTGTTTAGCTTCGTGCGACGAGAATCTTTTACCACTTATCTTCAAATTGTGATTTCTTCTTGTTCTATTTGATCGATCAATTGTAAAGTAATCTTCCGCATTAATATCACTGAATCCTTTAAACATTTTAAACACTTCTATTAGATCGCCTCGCATTCTTCGTTTTGATAGGCTGAATAAATTTACTTCTTTAAGCCTTTGTTCATATGACAAATTTCTCAACCTAGGAATCATCTTTGCTACTCTTCGTTGGACCCGTTCCAACTTTTCTATGTCTTTTCTGTAGTAGGGAGACCAAAACTGTACACAGTACTCTAGACGGGGTCGAACCAACGAATTAAACAGTTTTAATATTACTTTTTCCGATTTATTATTAAAGACTCGTCCGATGAAGCCAACCAATTTGTTTGCAGTTTTAACTACCTCTGATTAATGCTGACCGGGCCTTAAATCGCTTGATATAGTGTCGGAAGGGGAGATAGGAAGGGATGCAGTGAGAGAGAGAGAGAGAGAGAGAGAGAGAGAGAGAGAGAGAGAGAGAGAGAGAGAGAGAGAGAGAGAGAGAGAGAGAGAGAGAGAGAGAGAGAGAGAGAGAGAGAGAGAGAGAGAGAGAGAGAGAGAGAGAGAGAGAGAGAGAGAGAGAGAGAGAGAGAGAGAGAGAGAGAGAGAGAGAGAGAGAGAGAGAGGAAACACACTGCACCTCTCTCTTTTTTTTTTTTATTTAAACATAGGCACATGTATAATATTTACATACCCAAAGGTGCACTGTCGTGTGCTGCCTATTCGAAGGGCAGAATAAAATCTATATAAAAAATAACTACATAAACTATAAAAAAACATATATATATATATATATATATATATATATATATATATATATATATATATATATATATATATATATATATATATATATATATATATATATATATATATATATATATACTATAAAAATAAAATAAAAAACATACAATACAGAATATATGTGAGCGCACAGCACACTACACTCGTGTCACTGCTCCACCACGAGTGTCCTCCAGTGGTGGGCCGACAGTTTTATTTTTTGGGTGTTCATCTCCCGGATGTTTGGTATACAGGCCGTGAACATGTTCCACATCCGGCAGACTCTTCCCGAAAAGGTGCGCTGGTGCTGGCTGGTACGGGAACACGGCACCTCCACTGCGTCACCACGGGATAGCACCGTTCTCGTGTCCCGCGTGGTGACTCTCGGAGGTTGGCGTAAGCCCACCAGATGTGGCACTCCCTGCACTTGTGCCTTATGAAACACCACAAGAGCAGCTACGTCCCTGCGGTGTTCCAAGGAGTCGACGGAGCTGAGAGTTTCCTGCCCGGTTGGGGGGTCTGCCGCATCCACCAGTCGCAGTGCCCGTCTCTCTCTCTCTCTCTCTCTCTCTCTCTCTCTCTCTCTCCCCCCCCACCCCACCCGTTCTTTATACAGAATTCAAACTTATATATTTGGTTGTCATTGTGGTTGATTTTTTTTTTTTTTTTTTTTACAACAAAGGAGGCAGCTCAAGGGCACACACAAAAAAAGAAAACAATAATGAAAAAAAAGCCCGCTACTCGCTGCTCCTAAAGTAAAACAAAAGAGGTGGCCGAAAGGAAGATCAAATACGGGAGGAGAGGTGTCCTGATACCCTCCTCTTGAAAGAGTTCAAGTCGTAGGCAGGAGGAAATACAGATGAAGGAAGATTGTTCCAGAGTTTACCAGCGTGAGGGATGAAGGAGTGAAGATGCTGGTTAACTCTTGCATAAGGGGTTTGGACAGTATAGGGATGAGCATGAGTAGAAAGTCGAGTGCAGCGGGGCCGCGGGAGGGAGGGAGGCATGCAGTTAGCAAGTTCAGAAGAGCAGTCAGCGTGGAAATATCGATAGAAGATAGAAAGAGAGGCAACATTGCGGCGGAATTTAAGAGGTAGAAGACTATCAGTATGAGGAGGAGAGCTGATGAGACGAAGAGCCTTAGCCTCCACTCTGTCCAGAAGAGCTGTGTGAGTGGAGCCCCCCCACACATGAGATGCATACTCCATCTCATGGGTTCAATGTGCTGGAAATTAGCGATCCCTTGGTCTGTGTGATGGGTCTGGGGGAGGGCTATGGAAGGCGGGATGAAGGGGAGGAAAGAGGGGAGAGTCTGAGGGAAGGGGTGGAAGGGAGTAAGAAAGGAAGGAAAATAAGGGAAGGGAAAGAAAAGGACGTAAGGGAAGGAAGAGTGGTATTGAAGAGGAAGGAAAAAACGGAGGAAAGGGAAAGAGGAAAGGAAGAAAGTTAAGGAATGGAAGAAATGTGAAGGAAAAAGGGAAAATAAGGAAGGGAGACGGAGAGGGAGAGGTAAATAGAATCTTCCCTTCGTCCTCCCTTTTTCCCTCCTTCCTTTCCTTCTTTCCCTCTTTCCTCCTTCCCTCCTAGCTGCCCTTCCAATCTTCCTGTCTCCTCTCTTTCCTTCATTCCTTCTCTCCTCCTTCCAATCTCCCTACTTCCTTCCTTTCCTTCCTTCCCTCTTTCCTCCTTCCAACCTTCCTATCTCCTTCTTCTCCTTCCTTCCCTCTTTCCTCCTTCCAATCTTCCTCCTCTCTTTCCTTCCTTCCCTCTTTCCTCCTTCCAATCTTCCTACCTTCTTCCTTTCCTTCCTTCCCTCTTTCCTCCTTCCAATCTTCCTACCTTCTTCCTTTCCTTCCTTCCCTACCTATCTCCTAAATCTCCTTCCTTCCCTCTTTCCTCCTTCCAATCTTCCTCCCTCCTCTCTTTCCTTCCTTCCCTCTTTCCTCCTTCCAATCTTCCTACCTTCTTCCTTTCCTTCCTTCCCTTCCTACCTCCTCTCTTTCCTTCCTTCCCTCTTTCCTCGTTCCCTCCTAGCTGTCCTTCCAATCTTCCTACCTCCTTTCTTTCCTTCATCTTTCCCTCCTTCCTTCCTTCCTTCCTTCCCTCCCTCTAATTGATACATTGCATAAGATCGTCTCGCTTCTCAAGGACACGAATTAAGTCTGAATACATTTTAATTCTCCTTCGAGATTTCCACTGCCTCGATCCCCTCCTCCTCCTCCTTCCGAATGGTCGGAAAAATGGCAAATGTCCTTCAATGTTGACAAATGCAAAGTCATGCACATTGGGTCCAGAAATAGTAACCACACATACATCATGAATGGGAGACCTCTGCAAGCGATGCAGGAGGAAAAGGATCTTGGAGTCACTATCAGCAGTAACCTGAAACACGCGAATCACTGTAAAAAAGCATACAACAAAGCCAACACTATGCTCGGGTTCATAGCGAGGAACTTCGAGTGTAAAACACCAGACGTGATGCTATCCTTGTATAATTCCATGGTAAGACCGCACCTCGAGTACGCAGTACAGTTCTGGTCTCCTAATTACAGAAAGGACATTGATTTACTGGAAAGGATTCAACGACGCGCCACGAAAATGATACCAACCTTAAGGGCTCAACCGTACGAGGAACGACTCAAGCGACTCAATCTCTTTACATTAGAGAAAAGACGCCTACGAGGAGATATGATTCAAGTCTTCAAGTATCTGAAAAAATTCAATAACGTCGATTACTCCAATTTCTTTGAATTGCAAACCAACCTAAGAACTAGAAATAACGGTTTACCCATTCAGTCTAGTCGATGTAACACAGACATCGGAAGGAGTTTCTTTTCAAACCGAGTCATCCGTCACTGGAACAATCTTCCTTCAGAAGTAGTAAATGCGAATACTATCAACTCCTTCAAATATAGAATCGACCGTCACTTCGCTGCGTCGGGAGTAAACTGAATATTGAGTTGCTTTCATCTGCTCCTCAATATCGAGGCGCTTTCATCTGCTCCTCAATGTCGAGGTGCTTTCATCTGCTCCCCAGGCCCCAGGCTGTCGAGCAGATTAAATCACCAAAGCGGGCAACCTCGTAATGAGCCAATAGGCTTTCTGTTGCCTGCGTTTCCATGTTTCCATGTTTCCATGTTTCCTCCTCCTCCTCGGCGCCTCAGAAAGTCTTTCCTCCAAGTATACAAATGACTTCGTTAAGCTGGAGGTCAGTGAATCATCCTCTTCCTCCTCCTCCTCCTCCTCCTCCTCCTCCTCCTCCTCCTTCGCCTCCTCCTCTTCCTCTTCTTCCTCCTCTTCATCTTTTCCTCTGCCTCCTTATACCTCTTCATTTTTTTATTCTTTTTTTTTATTCTCTTCCTTCCCTATCTTTTGCTTCTCCTCCTCTTTCTCTTCCTCATCTTCTCTCTTTATTTCTTTTTTCTCCTCCTCCTCCTTCTATTCCTCTTTTTCCTCCCGTTCCCTTTGCTCCTTTTCCTCCTCTTCCTCCTCTTCGAACTCGTTTTACTCCTTCTCCTCCGCCTCCTTCTCAACAACTCTCCCTTCCTCCTCCTCCTCCTCCTCCTCCTCCGCCTCCTTGTTTACTTCTCAAGGCAGGGTAAACCGGACACTTGTGGCCACACTCTCTGAAAATGACGAGAGAGAGAGAGAGAGAGAGAGAGAGAGAGAGAGAGAGAGAGAGAGAGAGAGAGAGAGAGAGAGAGAGAGAGAGAGAGAGAGAGAGAGAGAGAGAGAGAGAGAGAGAGAGAGAGAGAGAGAGAGAGAGAGAGAGAGAGAGAGAGAGAGAGAGAGAGATATAAATATATATACATAGAAAAACACACCACACACACCCCATTGTCCAGACTTGGTGGTCTGTCCTTAAACCTAAGTGATTTTACATTAATCAGAAGACTCCAAAACGTTGCATTTCTACTCTAGTTGACATTAAGTTGAAGGAAGTGACGGTCGAGCTTATTTTTGAAGGAGTCAATCGTGTTACACTGGACCACTGACGGTGGAAGCTTATTCCATTCTCGCACTACAACGTTGGTGAAGAAAAATTTGGTGCAGTCTGAATTTACTTGTCTACATCTGAGTTTTACGCCATTGTTCCTCGTGCGCAAAGTGTCATCGATCATAAACAATGTTGATCTGTCTACATTCGTGAAACCATTAAGTATTTTAAAACATTCGATCAATTTTCCTCGGAGGCGACGATTCAAGAGAGAACATGTTAGGGTGAAAGCCTTTCTTCGTAGGATTTGTTGCGCAAGGAAGGGATCATTTTCGTTGCCCGACGCTGAACACCTTCTAATTTAGCAATATCCTTTGCATGGTGGGGAGACCAAAACTGTACCGCATATTCCAAGTGGGGTCTGACTAAACTGTTGTAGAGCGGGAGTATTACATCTTTATTCTTGAATACAAAGTTTCTTTTAATGAAGCCCAACATTCTGTTCGCTTTATTTGCTGCATCGATGCATTGCTGTGAGAATTTGAGGTTTGACGCGATTTTGACCCCAAGTCTTTGACGCATTGAACGCTTTTGAGTTTAACGCCGCGCATTTCGTATTCGAACTTCTTATTCCTCGTTCCAACTTGAAGGACTTGGCACTTGTCTACGTTAAAGGGCATCTCCCATCTATCCGACCAAGCTGAAATTTTGTGCAAATCCTCTTGGAGGCTTTGCCTGTCTTCGTCAGTGAGAACCGAGTTACCAATCTTTGTGTCGTCTGCAAATTTACTAATGCGGTTATTGAGTCCAACATCCACGTCGTTGATGTAAATAATGAAGAGCACTGGGCCAAGGACCGAGCCCTGAGGGACGCCACTAGTGACAGGCGCCCACTCTGAGTTAAATCCGTCAATCACTACTCTTTGTTGTCTGTTGCTCAACCAATTCGCGATCCATTGGTTTACTTGACCGTCAATACCTATTGCTTTAATTTGTAAAGTAATTTATGATGCAGGACTTTATCAAACGCTTTCTGAAATCAAGATAGACTACGTCCAGTGATTTGGTTACGTCATAAACAGTGAAAAGGTCGTTATAAAAGGTTAATAGGTTTGATAGGCAGGATCTTTTGTTTCGGAAGCCATGTTGTGAGTCCCCAATCAATGAGTGGCTTTCAAGGTAACTCACAAGTTTGTCTCTAATTATGCCCTCAAGTAGCTTACCTACAACCGAAGTTAGACTAATGGGCCTGTAATTACCTGGTACTTTTTTGTCTCCTTTATTGATAATCGGTGTATCGTTAGACATTTTCCAATCTGAAGGAACGAGGCGTTGTCGCAAGGACATATTGAATACGGTTGTGAGGGAGGAGAGTATTTCGCTCTTCGTTTCTTTCAGCAGAGTTGGATATACTTTGTCAGGTCCAGGACTTTTATTTGTTTTAAGTGAATGGAGAGCTTTAAGGACTTCATCGGTTGTTATTTCCAAATTAGGCAATGCATGCTCGAGATTTACAATAGTACTGGTGTTGGTGGTAGCGAGAGGAAGACTGTTAGTATTAAACACCGAGGAAAAGTAATTGTTTAAGAGGTTTGCAATGTGTTGGCTGTCAGTCACTAGTGCACCGTCGCTGTTTGTTAAAGGTCCAATACCACTTTTGATCGCCTTTCTGTTGTTTATGTAACTGAAGAAAGATTTCGGGTTATTTTACAGTTGGCTGCAATATTTTCTTCATATCTACGCTTTGCCTGACCTACTAGTCTTTTTACTCGTCGCCTGGCATCATTATAGAGTCTAATGTTTTCGGGCGTGCTTTGTTCTTTCTTTAACCTGTAAAACAATTTTCTCTCATTGACTGATTGTTTAATTTCGCTATTAAACCACGGTGGGCTTTTATTAGTGTTAATTCGCTTCTCGCACAAGGGGACGAATGTGTTCTGCTGAGTGAGTAAGTGATATTTAAGGCTTAGCCAGGCTTCCTCTACGTTGCCGTCATCTGAGAGTTGTATTTCTGTTAGTTTTGTCGGATTTCTACGAAATTAGCTCTTTTGAAATTGGGCACCTTTACTTTATTTTCAGTCACTGATGATTGAGCTTTAATGTCGACGCGCACTAATTTATGATCGCAAGAACCGAGGTGTTCTCCTACCGTGACACTACTGACAAGGTTATCTTGGGTCGTTATAACAAGGTCGAGTATATTATTTTGTCGAGTTGGCTCAGAAACCATTTGGCTTAGATAATTTTCTTCTAGAAATTCGATCATTCTATGTGACTCGCCTTCGGTACCTGACAGTGTCGCCCAGTCGATATGGGGGAGGTTAAAGTCTCCTAATATCAGTGAGTCGCTGTTATTAAGTGACTGCCTTAAGACGCTGTACATTTCAAGGTCGTCATCGAGTGATTGCCCGGGAGGTCTGTAGGTGACAGATATATTTAAATTGACTTTTGCAATGTTTACTCGCACGCACAAATGTTCAACGTTACTGTTTTGTCAGTTGGTTGCAAATATCTTTTGACATAAAGGGCGACGCCTCAGCCTATACTGTTTACACGATCTTTGTTGAAGAGTCTGTAGCCATCTATGTTGTATTCGGAACTTAAATCAATATTTGTGGTGTCGATAAATGTTGCGGTTATAGCAATTATGTCAAAATTTTCTGTTAAAGCAAGACATCTCAGTTCATCAAATTTGTTTCTTAGGCTACGCGCATTGAAACTAAGGATTTTTAAGTTATCTAGAGGCTTGGTAATACAGGTGGTGGTACTTGCGGGATCACGGTTACGGGTTTGTTTGTCGAGGGTATTGTAGTAAGTTTGAGAGAGAAATGAAGGAGTAGAGATAACGAGAATTACACAGACACACACACACACACACACACACACACACACACACACACACACACACACACACACTTTTATTTTTTTACGATTTAGTACATTTTTCTTATAATAATGTTAATTCCTTCTTTTCTCTTTTCAGGTAAGACTTTCGATTTCTGGCTCTGATTCCTCTGCGGCGCACAAGGTCAGTCTGTATTGGTTGTACACACACACACACACACATAGATTTCGAGGAGACTTGATCGCGGTTTTTAATGGATGAAGGGCTTTAATAAGGGGGGTATAAATAAGGTTTTGACGGTAAGAGAGCTGGTAGGACACGTAGTAATGAGTTTGTTGATAAATTCAGATTCAAGGACATTGGTAGAACCTGTCCACCAACAGAGTGGTGATGAGTGGAAGAGGCTTATAGTCGTGTGTGAGTGCCAATACGGTAGACACTTTCACAAAAATATATTAGACAAAGTCATGGATGGTGATGTTAGGTGGGTTAGGGTTCACAGGAGCTGCCATGCATACTCCTCTGGCCTCTTGCAGACTCCTTATGTTCTTATGTTCACCCTCCCCTTCCTGGACACATTCAGTAATTGGTGTTTCACCACAAAGTCTGGTGCCTGGTTTCATCCGTCTGTCCCTTTCCTTCCTCAACGCTTCGCCGCCCTCCCATCGCCTCCATCTTTCTTCTTCTTTTTTAATATATAATTAAGTTCTTTTCTTCCTTTTCTTCTTCGTTTCTTGTTTAGGTTGTTTTCTATGTTCAAATGTTTTCTGCACGTTTAACTCTGCGGTAAATTTATCCACTTCTCACTTCTCATCGCCCAACTGTCTGCCCGCCTCCATAACACCAGTCTTACCTCCCAGCCTCACTGTCCTCTTCCTGCACACCCCTACTACTCCTTCCTCCTTCTCCTCCTCCTCTCCTGCCACTGTTCACTTCTCCTCTTCCTTTGCTTTATAATTTAATCCTCCTCCTCCTTCTCCTCCTCCTCCTCCTTCACTGTCCGCTTCTTTCACTCCTCCTCCCTCCTCCGCCTCCTCCATCTACTTTTTTTTTTCTGCGTGCCCTTCTGCTTCTCCTCCTACTACTGCTCTCCTCCTGTTTCTTCTAAATGGAAGGAAAGGCAGATTGTGAAAATAAAAATAAATAAATAAAGGGAAGGATAAAGAAAACATCCGCACAACGAAAGAAAGAAAGAAAGAGAGAAAGTGAGTCCGTGGTTGCAAAATATAAAGAAAAAAAATACTGGAAAAAAAGGGAATGGATGGAAAGGAAATAAGGACGAGGAAAGTTTAAAATTAGAAAAAATGGATTGGTAAAGAAAGAGAGAGGGAAGAAAGAGGGAGGGTTATACAGCAAGAGGGAGAGGGAGGAAACAGGGAAAAGAAAAGGGGGAGAGACTGGTAAAGGGAAGAAGAGATGAAAACGGTGCGGGAGATGATGAGGGGAGTGAAAAGAAAGGGAAACAGGTTCACTATCATAGAGCCACCACGTTAAGGAAGAAAAAAGGAAAAAAAAAAACAGCGGAAAAATAAATGAAAAAGCTTAAGGGGAGAAGAGAGGTGATGACGACGCAGTGGACTATGAAAGCAGTAAAGCGAAGGTAAATAAACGCTATCAAACGCTCTACGATAAGGAAAAAACGGGAGAAAGAAGATGGGGTATGGGTAAGGGACAATTTCAACCAGCGCCTAGTGGAGGAAAAATTACCCACATGCTACCAGCATTTGAACATCCCAAACTTCACAACTTCAGTCAAGAGGAGTACGCGGGCAGCATGGTCCAGCAAGTCATACATCACGGCATCTACTATAAAAATCATGTGCGCCACCAACGGACCGAAAATGGTGTTCAGGATATTGGTGACAGGCAGAAGGGATGAGTGATGGGATGATGAAGATAGAAGTGAAGGAAGATATATAGAAGGAGAAGGAGGAAGTGTTAGGTTGATGAAGTGTTGAGGGTGGTGGTGATGAAGTGAAGGGAAGATATATGAAGGAAGGAGGAAGGATGTGTTAGTGTTGATGGGTGTTGATGGAAGTGTTGAGGTGGTGGTGGTGAAGTGAAGGGAAGATATATAGAAGGAAGGAGGAAGGATGTTAGGTGTTGATGGGAGGTTGAGGGTGGTGGTGATGAAGTGAAGGAAGATATATAGAAGGGAAGGAGGAAGGATGTTAGGTGTTGATGGGAGTGTTGAGGTGGTGGTGATGAAGTGAAGGAAGATATATAGAAGGGAAGGAGAAGGATGTGAGGTGTTGATGGGTATGGTGAGGGTGGTGGTGAAGGCCATGATGTCGATAAAGCGATGAAGATGTGAATGAACGGAGAATAGAGGATAAGAAAATAATGGGTAAGGATGTGTTAGGGTGTTGATGGGGGTGGTGAGGGTGGTGAAGGTGAAAGTGATGGTGAAGGGGTGATGAAGATAGTGAGGTGAAGGGCAGACTGATAGATAGATACACGTCGAGGCAAGAGAAAGTTCTGAGTTGCGTAATCCCAGCGAAAAGTTTCAAAATCCCTGCCTGCCATCCTCTCAAGATAAAATAAGATGTATATTTGCACATCAAGAAAACATCAACAAAGCTGGTGAGTATGTGTGTGTGTGTGTGTGTGTTATCAGGACACTGCAGACGCGAGTGTATATACTTCTCACGCGTATGAGGCAGAAAGGACGAAAAAAACACGTGGTTGTCTTGCAGTGGAGGAAGGAGGAAGTGAGGCAAGGTGAAGGAGGAAGGAGGCAAGGTGAAGAGGAAGGAGGAAGAGGGTAGAAGAAACGAAGGAAGGAACTAAGGAAGGAAGGAACGAAAAGGTCTTGAACGAGGAAGTGAGGCAGTATGGGAGGAAGGGAGAAACGAAGGATGGAAGAAAGAAAGGACTGAAGGGACCAAGTTTTGACTGAGTGGAGGAGGCAAGAAGGAGGGAAGGTGGAAGAGAGCTAGTAAGAAACGAAGGAAGGCAGGAAGGAACAAAGAGAACAGGTAGTGACGAAGGAAATGGGTGGGTAAGGCTGCACATGAGGAGGTAAGGAAGGAAAAGAACTGAAGGAAAGAAGGAAGGAACGAGGAAGAGTCACAGTGAGGAGGCGAGATAAAGATAGCTAGAGAGAGAGGAAGAGAGATAACGAGACAAGGACGGAGGGAGGAAGGTAGTAGGCAAGGAAAGGGAATTAAAAGTTAGGCAAAACAGAGGAGTTGGGAAAGAAGAGGAGAAATGGTGACTAAATGAGATAAGGAATAAAGAATGGAGGACAGACGAACGGAGGAAAAGAGGGAGAAAAGGAGTGAAGGAGAGATAGACGGAGGAATGGAGGAAGGAGGAGAGAGGCGGATGGAAAGGGAGAAGGAGGGAGAAAGTGGAGAGAAAGAGGTAGATAGAGGTTATGGGAGGAGAGGGACGGAAGGGGGAGTGAGGGGGGAAAGGGCAGTGTCCGCGGAAGTTAATGGAAATCTAGTCAAGGTCCCTTCCAGTCCTTCACGACCACTCACTAACGGTCTCAATTTTACCTCCTCTTATACTTTTTCCTCCCTTCCCCTAGTCTCCCCTGTTGCACTTTCCTCCTTCCCCTTCCCATCCACCTTTTTTTTTACAACAAAGAAGACGGGTCATAGGCAACAAAAAGAGTGTAGAAAAAAAGCCAGCTACTCACCGCTCCCATAATAGACAAAAGTAAAGAGTGGCCAAAAGAGAGGTCAATTTCGGGTGGAAAAGTGTCTTGATACACTCTTCTTGAAGGAGGAAAAGTCGTAGGAAGGAGGAAATTCAGACGAAGAAAGTCTGTTCCAGAGTTTACAAGTATAAGGGATGAGAGAGTGATGATGCTGGTTAACTCTTGCATAACGGGTCTGAACAGTAAAGGGATGAGCACGAGTAGAAAGTCGAGTGCAGTGGGTCCGGAAGGGGGAGGCATGCAGTTAGCAAGTTCAGAAGAGCAGTCAGCATGAAATATCGATAGAAGAGGCAACATGGCGGCGGAATTTAAGAGGTGGAAGACCGTCAGTAGGAGGAGGGAGTTGATGAGACGAAGAGCCTTGACTCTACTTCTTTGTCTAAGAGAGCTGTGTGAGTGGAGCCCCACATGTGATGCATACTCCATACGAGGGCGGACAAGGCCCTGTATATGGACAGCATCTGTGCGGGGAGAAAACTGGCGGAGACGATACAGAACGCCCAACCTCAGGAGTGCGAAGGTTTTGGTACCTTTTGTGAGCTGCCTCTATCTTTGATAGCACGAGAACAAGCGTGATTAAACCAGAGAGAGAGAAACGTGGAATGTGTGCTCCATTCCAGAGACAATCACCTTGTGATGCGGTGGGCACACACAGAGGGTCTCTCCTGTAAGCAGTGATCATTCCACGGGAAATCGGAGAAGTACCTGTTCCTCTCTTCCTTCCCTTCTCTCTCCTCCCTCCCCATCCTCCTCCTATTATGTGCTTCCTTCCTTCATTCACTCCCCCTCCTTTCCTCTCCATCCTTTCCCTTTTTTACCTGCAAACTATCCCTGCCTCCTCCCTACCTCTTCCCTTCCACTCTAGTTTAGCTCCTCCCTCCTTATCTTCCCTTCCTCCCCTTCACTTCCCTCACCTCTGCCTGTAAATTACACGTGCAATCCCTTTCCATTTCTCCTTCCACTCTCATTCATCTCTTCTTCCTGCATACTTCCTCCTCCTCCTCCTCCTCCTCCTCCTCCTCCTCCTCCTCCCTTCTTCCCCTTCCTCCTCCACCTTCACTCCTCGCCTCTTCCTGTAAACCTCCTTCTTTCTTTCTCTATTCTTACCGTTTCTGTTTTTCTTATTTTTAATCTTTCCTCGCCCTTGTTTCCTTTCCATTCATTCTCCACTTTTCTTTCATTTTTTCTTTATATTTGACAGCCACAACTGTATCTTTCTTTCTTCATTTGCCTCGATATTCTTTTCTTTATCCTTCCCTTTGTTGTTTTCTTTTATTTTCAGTGTGGCTTTCCTTCCTTTACTTCGCCCTTTTCCAAGCCGATTTCCTTTCTCCTTTTCTTCTTTTTCTTTTTTCCTTTTACTTGATTCCCTTATTTTCTTATCCTCCTATTCTTCCTTTCTTCCTGCATTTATTTCCTTTATCATCCTTCATTCCACATCTACCATCACAGCAACGCCGAAAGTTTTTTTTATGTATATCTCATTCTTCTCTCCTTCCTCTCTTCCTCCCTTTCTTCACTCCATTCATCCCTTCCCTCCATCCTTCCTTCAGTCACAGCAGTCTCATTTTTTTATCCTCTCCCATCTTCTTTTTTCCTTTCCATCCTCACTCTTTTCCCTCCATTCATCCTTTCTTCATTCCTTTAGTTATAGCAGTCTCAAAACAGCTTACATCTTTCCTCTCTTTCTTCTTTTCTCCCTTCCTTCCCTTCCCTCCTTCCCTTCCCTTCTGCCTTTATTTATGACAATCTTGATATTTCTTTTCTTTCTTTTATTTATTCATTTCTCCTTCCCTCCCTTCCTTCTCTCCATTCATCCACTTCCTTTCCCTCCTTCGGCATGGCAGCCTCTGTATTTCTTTTCCTCCCTTTCTTTCTTCTATTCTCCCTTCCTTCCCTCCATTCATCCCCTCCTCTTTCTTTTCTTCATAGTTATTTTTTCTCTTCCCTCCTCACCTCGTACCCTCCAAACATCCCCTCCTTTCTACCCTCGGTCATGGCAGCCTCAATGTTGTTTTCCTCCTCTATTCTTTTCTCCTTTCCCACCTCCATTTGTCCCTCCTCATGGCGGCCTGGACCCTCTCCCGGCAGTGTCTCGGGTCGGCGGGGCTGTCGAGGGTTTGGCTGCAGCTTTAACCTGCTGAGGAGACGCTGTCGGGGACTGCAGGGATGTCAGTGTCGGTCCCTGTGGCATTAGGGTAGGAGGTGACACGTGGCGAGGCAAGCAAGGAATGAGAGGGGAAGGGAATGGGGAGGGGGAAAGGGAAAGGATGGAGGGATGCGGAAAGAGGAAGAAGAAGGAAAAGAGGAAAGTGAAGGAAGAGGGGAGAAGGGAAGGGGAGGGGAAGGAGAAAGCAAAAGGAAGGGGGAAGAGAAGGGAAGGAGAAGGGAAGGGAAATGGAAAGGGGAAAGGCAAGGAAGAGGAAGGGGAAAAGAAGGAAAAGGAAAAGGAAAGGGAAAGAGAAAGTGGAAAAGAAGGAAGGAGAAGGAAGGAAATGGAAGGGGGAAAGGCAAGGAAGAGGAAGGGGAAAAGAAGGAAAGGAAAGGCAAGGGAAAGGGAAAGAGGAAGTGGAAAAGAAGGAAGGAGAAGGAAGGAAATGGAAGGGGGAAAGGGCAAGAGGAAGAGGAAGGGGAATGGGGAAAGGAGGCGAAGGGAAGGAAAAAGGAAAGGGAGGAGGAACGGAAGGGGTAGAGGAAGGGAAGGAGGGAAGGGAAGGGGAAAGGGATGGAGAAAGCGAAGGAAAGGAAGGGAAGGCGGGGAACGGGGTCAAGTCAATACCGTTCTTTCCTCTTGCTTCTCTGGTTATCTCGTTTTCTGTCACTTACCTGATTATTGTGCTAAGTTTGTCTCAGGGTCTTCCAATGTCTCTTTTATCTTCCTGTTGCCTCTCCTCTTCTTTTTTCTTTTTAGTTTCTTTTTGTCTCTTGGGCGTGATGGATGCCTCTCGATCTGGGTCTGAAATTGAAAAGCACCTGTTGAATTTGTACTTTTTATTCCGGATACTTTTGCTGTTTTTCCGTCTCTCTACCTCTTGAATTTCTGTAGTGTGTGTTTTTATCTATGCATATATAAACAAATAAACGTATCTCTGAACAATCAAAGGAAAGCAGTTTGTCTTGTTCTCAACTAAACATCTATTCAAATAAGTTTTCTTTTCAATCTTTCATAAGTTTGTATATTCTTAAGTCCTCCTACTCTTTCTCCTTCTTTCTTTCCTCTTCCTTCTCTTTCTACTCCTTTTCCTCCTCCTCCTTCCCTTCTATTACTGCCACACATGCTTTTATTAGATATTCATTAACGCTTTTTCATCTCTTCTTAATTTGTATACTCGAGTCTTCCCATTTTCCTCGTCCTCTTTCTTCTCCTTGCGTAATTTTTGCTTTTATTCATTATTCCTGTTGCAGATGTCAACGGTCGAGGCAACCCTGTCTTTGTTAAGTCATATATTCATGTGACCTAGAATGCAGTAGAGTTAATTTCCCACGCACATTAATTTATCTGCTCCGGGGCCGTTCTACATATACACAGCCGCGCGATGTCACACATGAGCACGGCAAGGCGAGGAGGAGGCGAGGCGACGCGCGGTGCGAAGGAAATGCTGATGAGACAGAGTGAAGGATGGCGGAAGGGGACGAGGAGGAGGAGGAGGCGCTGAGGGAGGGCGAGGAAGATCTAGTGGAGGAGGAGGAAGGGCTGGGGGAGGACGAGGAGTGAGGCAGGGTGAAGAGGACGAAGAAACATGGAAACAAAAACATGGAGGAGCAGGCAACACAAATCCTGTTAGTTTATAGCGAGGCTGTCTGTTATCGCAATGGGAGGTGTTCGCCAGGCGCTTTAGTGATTAAGGCACTTGCTGTATATACGGTTGAGAACGTTAAATCCACTCGTCGTATCAGATTCATAATTAAAGTGCTTTTAGAATGAGCTGACCGTTTTCGCACTGACTAATTTTGCAGGAAGTTTGCTCCAACAGCGGATGACTTGCTCTGAGAGGTGAAAAGAGCTCCCGCCCTTATATATATTGCATCACTTTACTTGACTGAGTACAACGTATTTTCTATTATTATTATTATTATTATTTTCTATTATTATTATTATTTTCTATTATTTCTTGTGGTCGTACAAATTATGGGTCGTATTACAAGACATATCGCCGCCCAAGAACACATATTTGACAAGGCTTTCGTAGGAGTTGTGGGCATTTCCAGGGGTAGTTTTATGCCCCTGGTGGTAGTGTGAGTCTTCTTCTGTACCGTGAACCTGAAGAAACACCCATTGGAACCCGACTGACCCCCTCTTTGACCTTTAGAAATGGCTGATGTGAGAAGCGAGTGTCTTATAATACCAACCTATGAATCGCTTGAGTAATTCTTCACACGACTGTGCCTCAGAGATGGCGCCATTTTTACTGTGCGACGCTTTGCTCTACCGAATAAGTCTCATGTACTTATAACTGGGGAACTATTACTGCAATACGTTTTATAAGTCAATTCTCACCAATAACTGGCGCCACTATAAAAAAAATTGCCTGCGCCATGACGAGCTTGGGCCGACCACCAGCTAGGCCCCTGAAGAAAGCCTACAGGCGCTATAGGTTGAGAGGTAAAAAAAAAAAAAAAAATTTATGTAAATACAAAGACAACATTCATTCCGGTCTCTTACATTCACAGTTTCTCGAGATGAACCCAAGCATGCTATAAACTTTTTATTTTCACAAAAAAAGAAGGGAGAGTTTACAGTGAGAGGCGAGGGGGGTGAAGGTGGGGAGGAGGAAGGGGGAAGAAGGGGAGGAAGAGGAGGAGGAGGAGGAGGAGGAGGAGACGGGAAGTATGCAGGGAAGAGAAGAGGTGAGAGAAGGTGGAAGGGGAAATGGGAGGTGATTGCAAGGGGAGTTTACAGGCAGGAGGTGAGGGGAATAAAGGGGAGGAAAGGGAGATAGGAACGGAGGAGATGGAATAATGGGAGGGGCTAAATGTGGGGGAGTGGAAGGGGTCGTTTGCACCTTTTTTTTTACAACAAAGGAGACAGCTCAAGGGCACAAAAAAAGGAAACAATAATAAAAAAAAAAGCCTGCCACGCTGCTCCTAAAAAAGAATCAAAAGAGGTACACTTGAGGCATCACCTGATACTGCCCTTAACATCTGAGCCCTAACGTATGACCTGCAGAGGCGACACACACGTTAAAAGCATACTGAGAACTCCTGAACACAAATTGGAAGATTATACTTGTTGAGGTTGAAGGACGTTTGCCGCCCTCAGACTCTTCAATAACCCGGTCAAGGTCCTTGAATGGCCTCGCAATCAGCCGTGGGAGCCTTCACCCCTATTCTGGTGTTGTCAGCAAACCTCGAGATGTTGGCGGAGGAGAAGGAGGAGGAGGAGGAGGAGGAGGAAGAAGAAGAGTAGGGGAAGACGGGAGAGAGAGGAAGGTGAAGAGAAGGAGGAAAGAACAGAGGTAGATACAGGAGGAAGAGAGGAAGAGAAGGGACAGGAAAAGGAGAGATGAAACGGAGGAGGAAGATGAGGAGGAAGAGAAAATAACAGGAGGAGGAGGAGAACAGAAGAAACAGGAGGAAGACAAGGTGGAGGGGGAGAAGCAGAACGGCACGGAGAAAAAAAAAAGTAGATGGAGGAGGCGGAGGAGAGGGAGGAAGAGTGAAAAGAAGCGGACAGTGAAGGAGGAGGAGGAGGAAGAGGACTAGAAAAGAGAAGCAGAAGAAAGAGAAGTAGACGGTGGCGGGAGAGGAGGCGTAGGAGGCTGAAGGAGGATAAGGGGGTGTGCGGGTAAGAGAACAGTGAAGGATGGGAGGTAAGACTGGTGTTATGGAGGCGGGTAGACGGCGTTGTGCTGGGCTAAGAGGGCGATGGGAGGGCGGCGAAGCGAGGGGGAAGGAAAGGGAACAGACGGATGAAACCGGGCACCAGGCTTTGTGGTGAAACGCGAGTCCTGGATGTGTGTGGAAGGGGAGGGGGGCGGTGAACATAAGAACATACCGTAAGGAGTCTGCGAGAGGCCAAAAGGAGTATGCTTGGCAGCTTCTGTGATACGAGGCATGGGAGCGAGAGAAATAGAGAGAGAGGTAAAAGGAGGGAGGGAAAGGGAGAGTGCACAAGAATGAAAAACGACCAAGTAGGGACACTAGAAAGAAAGAAAATAATGAGATGAAATAATAAATCAAGTAGAAGTAGACAGCCATGACGAAGAAGGGAAAGACATGGAGAAAAGAAAGGAAAAGAATGAAGGAAGACGAATAAAATAATGGACAAAACTTTAGTGAACAGCATACGAAAGCCATGGATGACGAGGAAACGGTAAATGAAAAAAAAATGAAAAAAAAATATTAGAACCGAAAAAAATATAATCAATCGAAAGATGACTGATGGCAGAGATAAAAGAGAACATGATAGCTAAAGAAAACGGAACGAGGAAAAAGAGAAAAGTCAGAGAAAGGGAAGAAATAAAACCGGGAGAATACTGGAGGAGGTAGAGAAGGGGAAAAAGAAAGGGGACGAAGGTGCTGAGGAGGAGAAATAAACAGGTAGAGAACGTTAAGGTGAAGGAAGAGAAAAAGGCAAGGAAGAAAAAGAGGAAGAAGAAGAAGAAGGTGGAGGAGTGATGAAGAGTGAGTGCTGCAATGTGGATTTATGGAGAGCAAGCCATTGTCACTGTTCGAGGGAAAGGAGAGAGGGAGAGGAAGGAGGGAGGAGGAGGAGGAGGAGAGAGAGAGGAGGAGAGTAGCAAGTGTCGTGTAGATTCCCAAGAGATAAGGAGAGGAGGAGGAGGAGGAGGAAAAGAGCAGGAAGTTAGAAGTTGGAAAGAAAAAATGAGGCAGAAAGAGAAATAAAATGAGAAAGAGAGGAAAAGGATGAGGACAATAGGAAGAGAAGGAGGAGAGAACCAAGAGAAAAAAAAGAGATTAAGAGAACAGATAGGGTGGAAATAGGAGTAGAAGAAAGAGATAGGATAAGAAAGGAAGAAAAGGAGGAAAAAGGCGGAGAGGAAGAGGAGATAGAGGGTAGAAATAGGAGTAGAAGAGGAGATGAATGGAAAGAGAAGAATAAGGAAAGGTGCAGCAAGAAAGCAATAATGAGGAGAGAAAGAGGAGGAGAGAAAGGAGAAGGACGGAGGTAGATATAGGAGAGGAGAATGAAGAGAGTAATCGGAGTAAGAGGAGGAGAAGAACGAGGAAGAGGAAGAGAAGGATAAGGAAGATAAGAAGGATGGTAGAAAAAGATAGGCAAATGAAAACGGTAATAAGAGAATAGGAAAAGGGAACAGGAGGTGGAAAAGGAGGTGGAAGAGGAGGTAAGAGGAGGTAAGAGAGTCATAAAATCCGGACGTATTATTCCTGAGATAAATCTTTCGTAGATGACATAATTTCCGTGATAAATAGCGTGGATATTCCTTTCCTTTACGGCTGTGTGTGTGTGTGTGTGTGTGTGTGTGTGTGTGTGTGTGTGTGTGTGTGTGTGTGTGTGTGTGTGTGTGTAACAGCGAGTATTCACCTTGTTATGGACTGTCTTACGTGACTGTGTATATTTTTGCTTGTGTTTACGTTCTATCTCTCCTCCAATTTGACTTCCATCACCTTTATCCAGCTTTTCCCTTCCATCTTTCTCCTTTCCCTCCTCCTATTCCTCTTCTGGCCTCCCTTCTCTCACGCTTTCTCCACTAATTATTCTTCCCTCTTTCCTCTTCTCTCTGGTCTCTTTCTCCTCCATTTATTCATTCCTACTTCCTTCTCTCTTCCCTTTCCTTCTCTCTCTCTATTCCCCTCTCCCACTCTCTCTCTCTTTCGTTTTCACTTCGCCCGGATATCCTTACCTCAACTCTACCCTTTCTCCTTCCTCACCTCCTCCTTTCTTCCTCTCCCTCTCTCTCCCTCCCTTCCCCCTTCTGGAGACTTCCTTACCTCCCCTTTCTTCTCCCCTTCCTCACTTTTCTTCCTCTCTCTCCTTTCTTCTTTCTTCCCCGCCCTTTCCAGTGAGAGACGGGACCGGTGGAAGAGAAGGAAGGAAGTGGGAAACAAGAGAGAGAGAGAGAGAGAGAGAGAGAGAGAGAGAGAGAGAGAGAGAGAGAGAGAGAGAGAGAGAGAGAGAGAGAGAGAGAGAGAGAGAGAGAGAGAGAGAGAGAGAGAGAGAGAGAGAGAGAGAGAGAGAGAGAGAGAGAGAGAGAAATATAATTATGCGCTTTCTCTACTATAAAAAAAAATCGCTAAATAGTCATAGATAGTCATGGAATATATCAATTAAATGAGAGCGTCCATAACATAGTGGTGTAGTGAAGAACATTGTTGATTCACCCTCCCACAAAAAAAATAATAAATAAATAAAAAAAAGAAAAAAAAAGTCAGGTGTAGTCGATCAGGTCCACAGGTGAGTAAATAATTAAAGGTACCAATAAACACTCACACCTGCAGTCTGATACACGATACGAGAGGTCATTAATACCCTTCCTTGTGACTTACTTAATGAAGAAGGCAAATCATATACACTTCAAGTCAAAATAAAGTTCATTAAGTTATACACGAATACTAATGACGTTGATTGGTGAATGAGTTAAATAGAAAATTACTGAATATTTGACGTTATTCGCGTTGCTTATTAAGAGCTGGAAAAGAAGTGCATGAATGTTAATAAACGTGCGAGGATAAATAAATGAGATGATTAACGAATTGATGACCTGACCTCCACCTCCTCCTCCTCCTCCTCTTGCTTCACTTCCTCTTCCTCCTGCTTCACCTCCTCCTCCTACTCCTGCTACACTTCCTCCTCCTCCTCCTCCTGCTTCACTTCCTCCTCCTCCTCCTCCTCCTGCTTCACCTCCTCCTCCTCCTCCTGCTTCTATTCCTCCTCCTCCTCCTCCTTCTCCTGCTTCAATTCTTCCTCCTCCTCCTCCTCCTCCTCCTCCTCCTCCTCCTCCTGCTCTACTTCTTCCTCCTCCTCCTCCTCCTCCTCCTCCTCCTCCTTCACCTCCTCCTCCTCCTCCTTCTCCTGCTTCAATTCTTCCTCCTCCTCTTCCTCCTGCTCTACTTCTTCCTCCTCCTCCTCCTCCACCTCCTCCTCCTTTTCCTGCTTCAATTCTTCTTCCTCCTCCTCCTCCTCCTCCTGCTATACTTCTTCCTCCTCCTCCTCCACTTACAATTAATATATACCTTCAACCTGAGCCCTCAACCTCCCCTTCCCTCTTCATCCCCTTACCTTATCTCCTTTTTCGAAGGATAGAATGTAATATACCTTCAACCTCAGTCCCCATACCCCCTTTCCTTTTCATCCCCTTACCTTACCTCCCTTTTTTCGTACGTACAGAAAGTATAAAAGAAAACGCACGTGAATGATAACTTTCGGTTCATAAAAGAGTAGGACATGAAATCTACTTCCAAGAACAAAAATAAATGAATAAGCAACCAAATAAATACACAGATAAATAAGTGAGTTCTGAAAGGTCACGTACTTCCTGCATCCCCAAGCGCTTGAACACGGAAAAACCCACTTGCCACTCGTGAATTAAGTATGACAAGTCTACCTGGAACTGAATAATTAATGAGGGAACAAATATCACCTGTGTGTGTGTGTGTGTGTGTGTGTGTGTGTGTGTGTGTGTGTGTGTAATAATGAATGGTTCAAGATCACATACATTAATTAAAACAGGAAAATAAAGCAAGCATAGCTGGCGCTATTATAAAATTGCCTGCGCCTATGACGGGCTTAGGCCAACAATCTGACCTGAAGAAAGCCTACCGGCGCTATAGGCAGGTATGTAAAATAAATAAATAAATAAATAGAAAAAAGACGAAAATGCTATGAAAAGGGCTGAAAATAAAAAAATAAAAGGTTGCAAAGAAAGATAATAATTAAAAGAAAATATAGATAAAGATAATGTAATAAGAAAAGAAAATAGAAATATCGTCAAAAAGTTAAAGGAAAACAATAACTGAAAAAATACAGATGAAGAAAATGCTAAAAAAGAAATAGAAATATCGTAAAAAAAAATTGCAAAGGAGAATAATAACTGAAAAAATTTTGAAAAAATTAGAAATAGAAATATCGTCACACACAAAAATAATAAAGTTAAAGTGATGCCCAGTTTCTCTTCCCTTGGCACGTTTCCTTGAGGCAGAGAGAGAGGCATTCCAGGGCTTGAGAAGTTGTCGTGAATTATGAAAGACTCGCAAACCAACCGTGGAAAAGAATTATTACTGGCAAGGCATTTGGTGTTTATGGGGAAGGTGTGTGTGTGTGTGTGTGTGTGTGTGTGTGTGTGTGTGTGTGTGTGTTAACTGAAGTAAAAGGTTAAGTCAAATATGCGCTAAAAATGATAAAGAGAGAGAGAGAGAGAGAGAGAGAGAGAGAGAGAGAGAGAGAGAGAGAGAGAGAGAGAGAGAGAGAGAGAGAGAGAGAGAGAGAGAGAGAGAGAGAGAGAGAGAGAGAGAGAGAGAGAGAGAGAGAGAGAGAGAGAGAGAGAGAGAGAGAGAGAGGGGGGGTAGCCACAGGTGTGATGATTATAGTTGCAAAAGCAATTCACACACACACACACACACACACACACACACACACACACACACACACACACACACACACACACACACACACACACACACACACACACACACACACACACACACAAACAGACACCTTCCCCCCACCACTGCCAACACACAAAACCAATACCATACAAGGAGTGAGACAGTGTAATTAAAAGGGAAAAGGAAATTGAAGAGGAAAAAAGGGGGAGGAGAATAGGAGCGAGGGGGGTTGTTGTTGTAGAGAACATAAGAACATAAGAACGCAGGAGTCTGCAAGAGGCCGGTAGGCCTGCATGGGCAGCTCCTTTGACCCTAAGCTCCTGTGTATCTAACCCCACCTAATATCGCTGTCCATGAATTTATCTAGTCTATTTTTGAATGTGACAATTGTATTGGCACTCACCACATGACTGCTAAGCCTATTCCACTCATCCACCACCCTGTTAGTAAACCAAGTTTTGCCTATGTCCCTGGTGAATCTGAATTTATCCAGTTTAAACCCGTTACTTCGTGTCCTACCCGGTTCTCTTACCAACAAAACCTTATGAATGTCTCCCTTATTAAACCCTTCATCCATTTATAAACCTCGATCATGTCTCCACGCACCCTTCGCCTTTCTAGAGAATGCAAGTTTAACTGTTTGAGTCTTTCCTCGTATGGCAAGTTTCTCAACCCCTGAATCATCTTAGTCATCCTCCTCTGCACCGATTCTAACATTTTGATATCCATTCTATAGTAGGGTGACCAGAACTGATCCGCATAGTGAAGATGAGGTCTAACTAATGATAAATATAGTTTGAGGAAGACTTGGGCTTCTGTTGCTTACGCTCCTTGAAATAAATCCCAGCACCCTATTAGCTCGATTTCTAGCTTGAATGCATTGTGCTCCTTGGACGGAGATCAGAGCTCACTAAGACCCCTAAATCCTCTCGCACCCAGACCTACTTATGAGAGTGTCATTTAAGCAATAGTTATGTGAGGGGTTGTTCGTACTTCACACTCAGAATACTGCACTTCCCTACATTGAACTCCATCTGCCATTTATCCGCCCAGTCATATAATCTGTTGAGTTCACCTTGGAGAATACTAGCGTCCTGATCCGACTCAATTACTCTACCGATCTTGGTATCATCTGCAAATTTACTAACATCACTACTAATTCCTGTGTCTAAGTCATTGATATAATTAATAAACAAAAGTGGACCTAATCCCGCTCCTTGTGGGACCCCACCGTAACACATCCCCAGTCAGATCTTTTACCATTGATTTGCACTCTTTGCTTCCTATTGCTAAGCCACGCCTTGACCCAGTTCAAAACTTTACCTCTACCCGTGAGCCTGTAATTTACAACAGTCGTTGGTGAGGAACTTGTCAAACGCTTTACTAAAATCAAGATAGATTACATCATAATTTTCATCTCTGTCAACCGCCTCAAATACTTTATTGTAGAGGGACAAGAGATTGGTGAGGCATGACCTACCTTTTGTGAACCCATGCTGCGAGTCGTGAATTGCTTATGTTTCTCTAAATGCCTGAATGTTCCTGGCTATTATGGACTCCAGCATCTTCCCTATAACCGATGTTAAGCTTAATTGGATAGTTTGAAGCAACTGACCTGTCCCCTTTTAAAATCGGCGTCACATTAGCTACTTTCCATAGGCTCGGTACATAGTTAGTATTTACCGACATCTTAAAGATGTCGGTTAGTGGGTCACTGATTATATCACCTAACTCCTTTAATACCCTCGGAAATATCCTGTCAGACCTGGCGACTTGTTCTTCTTAAGCTTATCTATCTCATCCTGAACTACTTGCCTGGTAATGATTATATCCTCAATTTATCGCCATCCCCGCCCTCGTACACCTGAACTCTTTCCGGTATAGTCGTTCGATCCTCCTGTGTGAATACTGAAAGGAAGTAGTCGTTCAACAATGTGCTCATATTTTCGTAATTTTCACTAGCTCCTGTGTTTGTTTTCAGCGGTCCAATTTTCTCCCGTGTTTTTGTTCTATACATCTGAAAGAAGCCCTTAGGATTACTTTTCGCCTCATTTGCTACTTTGATCTCATAGTTCTTTTTTGCTATCCTGGTGTTTTTCTTAACTAATCTAGATAGTTCGACTTACAGGCCCCTGAGATGTGTTTCCCATTCTTTATTTTCTGATAAATTCTCTTTAACCCAATCTCGTGTTTTAGTCCACGAGTCATCCACTTAGGATCATTGTTTTCTTTTCTAAGTGTTCGCTGTGGTATATGCTGTTCTTGCCCCTCTACTATTACTCTAACTAAATTATTGTAAGACATTTCTACCTGGTTCTCCTGTCTCTCCAATCCGCAATCCCTTATGAATCCCTAAATTATCCCAGTTTACCCCTTCAAGATGTCTTCGAAGCCCCTCGTAGTTTGCTCTTCTAAAATCTGGCACTAACACTGGGTTTGGTTCGCGGGTTACCGCCCAGTCTAAGCTAAAATGAACCGTTCTGTGATCACTATTTCCTAACTCTCCGCCCACCTCCAACTCACGTAGCAAGTTCCCATTATTGGTTAGGACTAAGTCTAATATGTTATCTCCTCTGGTAGGCTCAGTAACTACCTGCTTAAGGAAATTATCTTGTATAACTTCAAGAAAGTCCTCGGCTTCCAGGTCACCCACTAGATCTTCCCAGTCTATATTCCTATAATTAAAGTCCCCCATTACGCAGACATTTCTACTCATACTCGCCCTGCCAATCTCCTGTAGTAATATACTGTGTCCTGCCTGTTAAGGTTGGGTGGCCTGTACATAACTCCTAGAGTTAGTTTTTCTTTCCCTTTGTAAACGTCCACCCAAACTGATTCTGAATCCATGTTAGTTTTGACTGAGTTGTTAACTAAACATTTAAGTGAGTCTTTAACATATAGCGCAACTCCACCTCCCTTTCTGCCCTTCTGTCTTTGTGAAACATCTGATAACCCGTTATTTCAAATTCTGACCTAAAATTTCTATTAGCAGTATCTATCCATGTCTCAGTGATCGCTATTATGTCAAAATTTTCTGAACAAGCTTCACCCCTTAGTAAGTCTATCTTGTTTCTGAGGCTCCTGCTGTTAGTATAGAAGATTCTTAGCCCGTCCTCTGTTACTCCCCTAGAATTACTTCTGCTGCCTGGTTATATTATGAGCTAGATGTCCCTCCCATTACTCCTCCCATTGCTCCCATTACCTCCCCCTCGCCTATACTAAAAATCCCTCAGGGTACCAAGTGCTCGCTCAAGGGAGTCTGAGAGAGCCTCAACACCCTTGAACGTCAAGTGTATCCTGTCACGGGCGTAGAGGGCGTCGTTGCAAAGAAGAGGTCCCAATTGTCGACGAACAGCCACCCATTGCGCCTGCAGTGCTCAGCAAGTCTGCTGTTCACTGCTATCGCCCTGACAGCCATCCATCGCCAACGCCCTCCTGGCAGGACGCCACACTACTGGCGACCCACCAGCGTCACGTATCCTGCCCAACAATTCTCTAAAACGCCTGAGAAGGTCCTCGCTTGGCACACGAGAAACGTCGTTTCCGCCACAGCTGAGAAAGACAATGGGGTTCGATCCTCGCTTGCCATACACGCCTCAATCCTGTCTGATATATGGCCCACCCCTGCCCTGGGAAACACACCTCGTCCTGTTTTTATCCTGAGCAAAATACCTGTCAACATAACGAACCTGATTATCACCAACAACAAGAACCCGATTTGGAAGGGGGCCAGAGGGGGGTGAAGGGGGAGGAGAGGGAAGGAGGGAGGGAAGGACCTGCCAGAAGAACGAGGAGAAATTGTGGAAGAGGTGGAGAAGGGGAGGAGGAGGAGGAGGAAGAAGGAGAAAGGGAGGGTGAGGTGGAGGGAGGAACGGACGAGGAGGGAGGAGGAAGAGGGGAGGTAAGGGACAGGTGGGGGAGGAGGGGAGGAGGAGGACAAGGAGGAGAAAGAGGGGAGGAGGAAGAGGAGGAAGAGGGGAGAGGGATGGAAGAGGAGGAGGAGGAGAGGAAGAAGGAGAAAGGGAGGTGAGGTGGTGGAGGGAGGAACGGACGAGGAGAGGGAGGAAGAGGGGAAAGGGAAGGTAAGGGACAGGTGTTGGAGGGAGGGACGAGGAGGAGGCGGAGGACAAGGAGGAGAAAGAGGGGAGGAGGAGGAGGAGGAGGAGAATGGACGGGAAGAGGGGAGAGGGGGGACGGAAGAGGAAGGCGAGGAATTGGAGGGGGAGGAGGAGGAGGAGGGGGAGGAGGAGGAGGAGGAGGAGGAGGAGGTGAAAGGGAGAGTGAGGTGGGGAGGAGGGACGGACGAGGAGAGGGAGGAGGAAGAGGGGAAGGGAAGGTGAAGGACATGTGTGGGAGGGAGGGACGAGCGAAGAGGTGGAGGACAAGGAGGAGAAAGAGGGAGAGGAGGAGGAGGAGGAGGGGCGGGGAGAGGGAGAGGGGGGACGGAAGAGGAAGGAGGAGGAGGAGGAGGAGGAGGAGGAGGAAGAGGAGGAAGAAGAGGAGAAGGAGGTAGAAGTGGGGAGATCGGAGATGGTCGAGGAGGAGGAGGAGGAGGATGGAGGGGCTGCTGTGTGGGTGAAGACAATACTGGAGGGGAGGAGGAGGAAGAAGAGGAAGAGGAAGGAGGAGGAGGAGGCGGAGCTTGTTGCTGCTGCACCAACCAGTAAGTGTACCCAAGCGGCGAGAGTCGTAACCCTATTCTCTAACTCTATGATCCTCTGACCATCCTTCTGAGTCTTAACGCAGAACCTACAAACGTCCTTGAAAGAAAGTACTGCTTGGCCATGCGAAGGCCACACCCAGAACAACGCTTGAGGGACGTCATGGTGAAGATATGGGCGAGGCAAGACGGAAACAATTAGGCGCGTTAAGACGATAACAAAGCACGCAGCTGCGGTGAGGTCGTCAGGTCAAAATGTGTATCTAGGAAAACAAACCAACATGTGTTCTCATGCAGCTGCTGCGGGGCCATTGAATCACAGTGGCAAGAGGAGGCTTGTGTGTGGGAGGGGGTGGGAGAGAGGAGAGGAAAGAGAGGAGGAGGAGAAGGTTAGGTTAGGAGAGAATGGGATTGTGTTGGAGCGAGAAAATTGGTTTAAAAAGGAAAGATAAATGATGGTATAGGAAAGTAATCGGAAATGCAGTCTCTCTCTCTGATGCTCATATTTTCATCCCTTTATCGCTTTTCCACGTTCTTATCTTATCAATATTGTTTGTGTATTATCCTCATCCAAACTGTTTCTGCTTTGCTTGTTGTATCACGCACGCTTATGCTTTTATTCTCTCGGTAACGCTCACACACAAAATATACCCAACAAAGGCGCGATATGGTGCAAAATCTGGCAAATTAATCGCGAGAACCGTAAAATTCGAGGACAATGGAGGAACGATGGACGCCACTAACTGCTGTGATACTCAGGGCCGGACACAAACCGGCACTGTGTGTGTACACTTAAAAGAAACACAACTCTCTCGAGTCTAAACTGGGGCCGCAATCACCGTGTTCATAAGTGACATATTTGAATGGTTCACGGCCTCCTGACCTCTTTAATATTTATTTTATTTTGATTTTTTCAAAGCAATTGATAAGAGAAACAGTAACACACTATCACTACTCTGTTGTCATTTCCTTCAATACAACACGAGCAATTCTTTCAATTAATTCTTCTGTTACCACCGAAAGGGTCAACAACGAGTCACACCTACAAGCTTTCCTTCTCCTAATCTTTTAACAACCTTCGTGGCGTCACAGCAGTTTCCCGTGAAGGTAGTTTTTCTTCTTTCTCTGTTACAACAACTTCATTCGTTTCATTGCCGGGCAGAATCTCCTTTGTTTTCTCTGTTCGGTCAACTAACAGAGGTCCATCGCCATTCTCTGTAACATTCCTACTTCCACCGATGTTTCCTTGGTGGTTTCATGTGAAGGTAATCTTTCTTCTTTCTTAGTTACTACAACTTCATTCGTTTCATTGCCGGGCAGAATTCCATTGTTTTCTCTGTTCGGTCAACTACCAGAGGTCCATCGCCATTCTCTGTAACATTCCTACTTCCACCGATGTTTCCTTGATGGTTTCATGTGAAGGTAGTTTTTTCTTTCTCTGTTACAACAACTTCATTCGTTTCATTGCCGGGCAGAATCTCCTTTGTTTTCTGTTCGTTGTACTACCAGAGGTCCTTCGCCATTTTCTGAAGCATTTCTACTCTCCTCCACAGATGTCATCACTGAAATGCTTTCCTGTGAAGTTAGTCTTTCTTCTTTCTGTTACAACAACTTCATTCGTTTCATTGCCGGGCAGAATCTCCTTTGTTTTCTCTGTTCGATCTAATTTCTGAGGTCCTTCGCCATTTTCTGAAGCATTTCTACTCTCTCCACAGATGTCATCGAAATGCTTTCCTGTGAAGTCTTCTTCTTTTTCTGTTACATCAATTTTATTCGTTTTATTGCAAGCAGAAGCTCCTTTGTTTTCTCTGTTCGTTCTATTTTCTGAGGTCCATCGCCATTTTCTGAAGCATTTCTACCTCCTCCACAGATGTCATCGAAATGCTTTCCTGTGAAGGTAGTCTTTCTTCTTTCTTTGTTACTATAATTTCATTCGTTTCATTGGCTGGCGGAATCTCCTTTGTTTTCTGTCCGTTCTACTGTCAGAGGACCATCGCCATTTTCTGTTACGTTCTTAGTCTCCACAGATGTCTCCTTAATGGTTTCCTGTGAAGGCAGTTTCTCTTCTTTTTCTGTTACTAACATTTCATTCGTTTTATTGCCGGAAGAATCAATGGTTTTCTCTGTCCGTTCTACTTTCTGGCGTCCGTCGCCTTATCCGTATCGTTCTTACTTTCCACACATGTTTCCTAATGGTTTCCTCTAAAGGTAGTTTTTCTTCTTTCTCTGTTGCTAATAATTGATTCGTTTTATTGCCTGGCAGAATCTCCTTTGTTACCTCAGTGGCACTGATAAGAGGCAGTACTGTTGCTTCCTTCTTTATAACAACTTCCTCGTGTATTTCATTACCCTCTTCGTCCGTGACCTTGTTCACGTCCACCGTCTGTGTTAGGGACCCGTGTGGAGGGTTTGCGTCAGAGTTTTGCTTCTGTGACAGATTTTTCGGCACTTTCTTTACCTTCCTCATCAATAACAACCTGTGTTTTCGTAATCTTTGATACATTTCCGTTGGGCTGTAGGTCGTTTCTGTAGTCTTTCAACGACTGTCTTAGTGCCGGTTACATGCCCCGTTTAATCTCTATTATGAAAGACTTTCCTTTCCACGGTCTTGATACTGTCATTCGCGCCATTTTGCAAACGTGTGCTCATCTTCTCAAGATCAGGCATTTTGGGGAAATCTTTGAGTTCCCCCTCGTCATGTTTCTTAAAAGGGTCGTCATTGGCCTTCTTGAGGCTAGGTAGGCACCTTGTCCTTTGGGAGCCCTTGAGCTCACCTGCTGCGGCTTGTTGACCGGCTGGTTGGTTGACTGGCCATCATCCCTAGGATGATGACCAGCGTCCAAGCAAGGAAGAACCTCATAGTTGTTGCTTGAGATGATATTAAAAATAATTACGGTTTTGTGGCAGAAAACAGCTTTCGTCAGATCAGGATTGAAACAGAATGGCCTCCGAACGCCGACGGGCAGGGAGAAAAACTTCCTGGTCTTCCTCCGCCGTAGGATCCGTTTTTAGTAGAACAGGATCACACACACACACACACACGACGGCGAGGAATTGTATGGTTTGTGTGTGTGTGTGTGTGTGTGTGTGTGTGTGTGTGTGTGTGTGTGTGTGTGTGTGTGTGTTTTAAGGAGGATGCGAGGTCAGGGTCCGGTACAAGGATGCTTATCGTCACTTCACTTGGAGCTTTCCCCTTCCTGCTGTACCATTGCATATCTCTCTCTCTCTGTCTGTTTTTCTCCTTCCTTTCGCTCATTTCTTGCATTTCTTTGCCTCGTTCCTTTTCATAGCTGTGTTTTTATTCATCTTTCACCTTTATCTTACTCATCACACTAACTATATTCTTTTCCCTCTCCTCCTGTCCTACCAATGAAGAGTTATAAAGACTACGTAGGAACAGACGACATAATTGCTCTTTCGCATAGTACACTGGTAGAGGTTCTGTTCTGTCCCAAACTTTTTTTTAGCTGGAGTGTTTCAAAGTCCATTTCTGTAATGTGTGTTCTTCCAATTGCTGCGATTTGCTCTTTGTTAGAAGCTTTGTGACATGGTCGGAAGGTAAGAGGAAAATTATCTGCATCTATCTATCTATCTATCTATAATTGGGGCATACGCTGTAGCTGCTCGCTGAAGTTAGGTTGATTGAAGGTCTGGGGTCGCTTCCTGCATCAGGAGAGTCACTACATTGTGCGTGGCGGTAACGGTAACACGGGGCCGGGATCTAACCTTCCTCGCTCAACCTCCTTCCTCTACTGTCCACAAGTCTTCCTCCCTTTCTCCCTTTCTCAGGTCTTCCTCACTCTCCCTCCTTCCTCTACCCTCCCCAAGTCTTCCCACTCTCTCCTTTCTCAAGTCTTCCTCACTCTCCTCCTTCCCTCTCTCACCTTCCCTAGTCTTCCCACTCTCTCTCCCCTTCTCAAGTCTTCTTCACTCTCCTCCTTCCCAGGCACCCCTCCCAAGCTTCCCCACTCCTCCCCAAGTCTTCCTCACTTCCCTTTCTCTCAAGTCTTCCCTCACTCTCTCCCTTTCTCAAGTCTTCCTCACCTCTCCTTTCTGAGTCTCCTACCTCCAAGTCTCACTTTCTCCCTTTCAAGTCTTCCCCACTCTCCCTCATTCCCTCTCTCACCTTCCCAAGCCTTCCTCACTCCCTCTCTCCTTCCCTCTCTCTCCCTCCCTAACCTTCCTCGTCCCTCCTCGTCCCTCCCCTAACCTATTTCACCTCTCTCTCCTCCCTTTACTTTCCTCCACCTCGCCTTAATCACCTCCGCTTCCTTCCTTTGCTCCTGCCTTACTTTCTTCCAGTCTAACTAAAATAAATTCTCTCTCTATTTACATGTTTGTCTTTTTTCATCCAGTTATATCAATGCATCCATCCATATCATATCTGTTTTGTTGCCTCTGTTTTTCCTTTATCATTTTGCTAAGTTTCTATCATACAGTTTCTCGTTATCATCTTCTTACTTGTCCTTTTTTTGTTCCTCCTCTCTTCTTCTTCTTCTTCTTCTTCTTTTCTTCTTCCTCTCCTCCTCCTCCTGGGTATCTTAAGACAAAGGATTTTTTCTTACGACACTTTGCTACTTTTTAACAAAAATACCAAGAAATCTCGTGTTACTGAACCTTCCTCGGGACTCCAAAAGACCTCATTATTCGTTTCCTTCCTTTCCGCTCATACTTTCCTTCTGTCTGCACACACACACACACACACACACACACACACACACACACACACACACTTTTCCTATCCTTTTGTCAAACTTTCCTTCCTTTGCATCTTTAATTACTTACTATCACTTTCCATCATCATCATTACCATCTAAAACAGCCTTATTACACATTATTAACATACACACATACACACATACATACATATTATTACATATTATTATTAACATTACTACTATTATCATCAACACAAGTGTCACAATGGGTCGTACAACATCTTTTCCATCCTCACAAATCCTTCCTTCCTTTGCATCTTTACATCACTTATCATCATTTCCATCATCATTACCATCTGTACTGTACTTATTATTATTATTATTATACACATACACATATATTACATATTATTATTATTATTATTATTATTATTATTACCATCATCATTAATATTATCATCACCACAAGTGTCATCAAACAATGGGTCGCATAGTAACTCTTTTCCTATCCTTTTGTCAAATCTTTTCCTTCCCTTTGCATCTACATCACTTACTATCATTTAATATCATTACTATCTGTACTATATATATATATATATATTACACATATATACATATATTATTATTACATATTATTACCATCAACACATTCACATATCATCACCACAAGTGTCATCAAATGGGTCGTACAATGCTTTTTCTCCTATCCTTTTGTCAAACTTTCCTTCCTTTTGCATCTTTACACTTACTATTTCCACTATCATTACCATCTGTACATATACATATTATTACCATTATCACATCATCACCACAAGTACCAAACAACGGTCGTACAAAATTACATGCCTCTCCCCATGCCTGCACCTTTCCCCACCTGTAATTAATGGCGGACTCTATGTGAGATGTATAAATATAATTACATAACTCGGACGGAGACACGCACATTAATATCACCTGTATGCTATGTATGTACGTACAATGTGTGTGTGTGTGTGTGTGTGTGTGTGTGTGTGTGTGTGTGTGTGTAGGTGTGTGTGTGTGTAATATCTCGCGGCACATCCCACACATAACCTGACAACACATTCTGACGGCGCTTGAGGAGGAGGAGGCAGTAGTAGTAGGAGGAGGAGGAGGATAACAGGGCAAAAAAAGAACGATGAGAGGGACATTGTTATTAGGATGAGGTCAAGGAGGAGGAGGAAGAGGAAGAGGAGGTGGAGGAAGAGGAGGAGGAGGAGGATAAGGGACGAACAACATCCTCAATGATCCTCTCTCGAACCCTACTCTGCCTCTCCTCCTCCTCCTCCTCCTCCCACACGTCACCTCGGGGATTCAGAACTCGACCATTACATTTTTTCACATCCTCGCCACTTCTTGCAATGGCACTGAACTGGCACTCAGAGATAGGCACACCTTATCTGCTTCATCAAAGGCCCTCTTCCTCCCTCCTCCTACTCCTGCCTTGAGTCCTATCATATTGTCTATCTGTTAATTCTTGTAGTCTTTTATGTATCTATGTTTTTTTAAGTGTCTATTCTATCCATTCCTTTGATCTCTAAGAATGATAGCTGTGATGCATTATGTATTTTTTATTATTTTGAGTTGCACCTGTCAACAATGTTATATTTTGCTTGTGTTGTTGCTAAATTTTCTAGTTCTTTTTCTCTCGCTTCTGTAAAATGGAGGAGGAGGGAGGAGGGGAGATGGGGAGGAAGGAGGGATTACGGTGACAGGTGTGTGATTTAGTGAACATTATATTCAAGATAGGGAGGTGGGTAGGGCAAGGAGGAGGTGGAGGAGTTGGAAGAAGGGAAGACAGGGGATTCTAGGTTAGTGAGAGGATTGGGGTTGTTGTTTTACTTCATAAGGTGCTGGCTATCATGTGTTTGAAGATACCCCAAACTTAACCTAATCCTAACCAAACAAACCCCAAATGGGTTTTTTTACAGCATAGGAGGCAGCTCAAGGGCAAAAAAATAAGGGAAACAATAATGAAAAAAAAGTTACTATAGGTCTTGACCAGAAAATCATATATGCTTCCTTACTAATGAGACTTTCTATACAACAAAGTGAGGCCATTCTTTGTTAATTTATACCATAAGGTACTGGCTATCACGTGTTTGAAGATACCCTAAACTTAATCCTTACCTAACCTAACAAACCCTGAGCAGTTAGTATAGGTCTAGACTAAGAAAATTCATATATACTTCCTTACTAATGAGACTTTCTATACAACAAAGTGAGGACATCTTTGCTGATTTATATCATAAGGTGCTGGCTATCATGTGTTAAAAGATGCAACGAAAAGAAAAAAATACAAATACCAGAATCTTTGAAATAGAACAGAGAAAAGAAAGTAAATATAAAGAAATAAAGAAAGAAAGGGGAAGAAAGGAAACAAAAAATAGGGAAAAGGTATTACTATGAAGAAAAAAAAAACAGGAAAAAAATACCATTATCATAATCATATAAAAAATAAAGTATAGATTTAAAAAAAGGGCGAATATAAACAGATGAAGAAGTAAACAACAAAGTAGCGATGAGAGCAAGAGCAGACGATAAAAATAAATAAAAATGAAAATGAAAATGTAAGTAAAACAAAAATGTACAATCTCGGGACATCTTTTAAAGTCAAATAAAAAGCCACAGACACAAAAAAAGGGGGTCTCATCACGGCCTCCAGCACACCTCTGAGCCCGACAAAAAACGCCACGCACAAAAAACGGGAGGCGTGGGATCAAATAACACGGAAGAATTTAAAGGAAAAAAAGAGGGAGAAAAAGAGGTCTAGAGATACTAACCTACCACCACTACCACCATCACTACCACAACCACAACTACCACCACCACCATAACCACATCACCATAACCACACCACCACCACAACCACTACCACCATAACCACACCACCACCACCACCACAACCACTACCACCATCACTACCACAACCACAACTACCACACCACCACCACAACCACTACCACCATAACCACACCACCACCACCACCACAACCACTACCACCATCACTACCACAACCACAACTACCACCACCACCATAACCACATCACCACCGCCACAACCACTACCACCACCACTACAACCACTACCACCATATCACTACTGCCACAACCACAACCACCACCCACCACCATAACCACATCACCACCGCCAACCATCACTCACCTCACCACTATTGAACCATAACCACACCACCACCACCACACAACCACTACCACCATCACTACTACAAACCACAACTACCACCACCACCATAACCACACATCACCACTGCCACAACCACCACCACCCACCACTACAACCATAACCACACACACCACCCACCATTAGCACCACCACCACCACCACCACCACCACTCACCACCATCATCACAACTACTACCATCATAAATCCACAATTCACCACTACCACCATAACCTCACCACCACACCACCACAAATCCACTCACCACCAAC